>NW_027514703.1:0-136678 GCF_048772815.1 Callospermophilus lateralis | reverse complement strand
TGTCAAGTTTCAAAAAGCTACTACAATCCATGTTGGATTTAGAGTTCCAAATTCATCTATCTATACAGGAGAGAACAGAGGGAAACCTAAATATAAAAACTCCTACTGTAGACGAACGCTTCAACCTAGAAGAACAAAATTTGGTGAGCCAAGTGGGATTTGTGTACTGATCATTACCACCAAGTATCATCAAGATTGGGTGAAAAAATATTTGCTGGTATTTCGGAAACTCGTAATTTCTTAGAAGCTTGGCAGCCCCTCTCCATGAAAGTGCTTTTCCACAGTCTGTGACTAGGGCTACTTGAAGAGGAAACAAACCATAGAGACAAAACTGAGAACTCCTTTATTTTGTCAAGTTTCAAAAAGCTACTAGAAACCATGTTGGATGTAGAGTTCCAAATTCATGTTTCTATATATGAGAGAACCGAGTGAAACCTAAATATAAAATCTGCTCCTGTAGACGAACGCTTCAACGTAGAAGAAAAAATTGGGTGATCCAAGTGGGATTTGTGGACTGATCATTACCACCATGTATCATCAAGATTGGGTGAAAAAATATTTGCTGGTATTTCGGAAACTCGTAATTTCGTAGAAGCTTGGCAGCCCCTCTCCATGAAAGTGCTTTTCCACAGTCTGTGACTAGGGCTACTTGAAGAGGAAACAAACCATAGAGACAAAACTGAGAACTCCTTTATTTTCTCAAGTTTCAAAGAGCTACTACAAACCATGTTGGATTTAGAGTTCCAAATTCATCTATCTATACAGGAGAGAACAGAGGGAAACCTAAATATAAAAACCGCTACTGTAGACGAACGCTTCAACCTAGAAGAACAAAATTTGGTGAGCCAAGTGGGATTTGTGTACTGATCATTTCCACCAAGTATCATCAAGATTGGGTGAAAAAATATTTGCTGGTATTTCGGAAACTCGTAATTTCTTAGAAGCTTGGAAACCCCTCTCCATGAAAGTGCTTTTCCACAGTCTGTGACTAGGGCTACTTGAAAAGGAAACAAATCATAGAGACAAAATTTAGAACTCCTTTATTTTGTGAAGTTTCAAAAAGGTACTACAAACCATGTTGGATTTAGAGTTCCAAATTCATGTTTCTATATATGAGAGAACCGAGTGAAACCTAAATATAAAAACTGCTCCTGTAGACGAAGGCTTCAACGTAGAAGAACAAAATTTGGTGAGCCAAGTGGGATTTGTGTACTGATAATTACCACCAAGTATCATCAAGATTGGGTGAAAAAATATTTGCTGGTATTTTGGAAACTCGTTATTTCTTAGATGCTTGGCAACCCATCTCAATGAAAGTGCTTCCACAGTCTGTGCCTAGGGCTACTTGAAGACGAAACAAACCATAGAGACAAAACTGAGAACTCCTTTATTTTGTCAAGTTTCAAAGAGCTACTACAATACATGTTGGATTTAGAGTTCCAAATTCATCTATCTATATAGGAGAGAACAGAGAGAAACCTAAATATAAAAACTGCTACTGTAGACGAACGCTTCAACCTAGAAGAACAAAATTTGGTGAGCCAAGTGGGATTAGTGTACTGATCATTAGCAACAAGTATCATCAAGTTTGGGTGAAAAAATATTTGCTGGTATTTTGGAAACTCGTTATTTCTTAGATGCTTGGCAACCCATCTCAATTAAAGTGCTTCCACAGTCTGTGCCTAGGGCTACTTGAAGAGGAAACAAACCATAGAGACAAAAGTGAGAACTCCTTTATTGTGTCAAGTTTCAAAGAGCTACTACAAACCATGTTGGATTTAGAGTTCCAAATTCATCTATGTATATAGGAGAGAACAGAGTGAAACCTAAATATAAAAACTGCTACTGTAGACGAACCCTTCAACCTAGAAGAACAAAATTTGGTGAGCCAAGTGGGATTTTTGAACTGATCATTACCACCAAGTATCATCAAGATTGGGTGAAAAAATATTTGCTGGTATTTCAGAAACTCGTAATTTCTTAGAAGCTTGGCAACCCCTCTCAATGAAAGTGCTTTTCCACAGTCTGTGCCTAGGGCTACTTAAAGAGGAAACAAACCATAATGACAAAACTGAGAACTCCTTTATTTTTTCAAGTTTCAAAGAGCTACTACAAACCATGTTGGATTTAGAGTTACAAATTCATCTATCTATATATGAGAGAACAGAGTGGAACCTAAATATAAAAACATCTACTGTATTGAACGCATCAACCTAGAAGAACAAAATTTGGTGAGCCAAGTGGGATTTGTGTACGGATCATTACCACCAAGTATCATCAAGATTGGGTGAAAAAATATTTGCTGGTATTTTGGAAACTCGTTATTTCTTAGAAGCTTGGCAACCCCTCTCAATGAAAGTGCTTTTCCACAATCTGTGCCTACGGCTACTTGAAGAGGAAAAAAACCATAGAGACAAAACTGAGAACTCCTTTATTTTGTCAAGTTTCAAAGAGCTACTACAATCCATGTTGGATTTAGAGTTCCAAATTCATCTATCTATATATGAGAGCACAGAGTGAAACCTAAATATAAAAACTGCTACTGTAGACGAACGCTTCAACCTAGAAGAACAAAATGTGGTGAGCCAAGTGGGATTTGTGTACTGATCATTACCAACAAGTATCATCAAGATTGGGTGAAAAAATATTAGCTGGTAATTCGGAAACTCGTTATTTCTTAGAAGCTTGGCAACCCATCTCAATGAAAGTGCTTTCCACAGTCTGTGCCTAGGGCTACTTGAAGAGGCAATGAACATAGAGACAAAACTGAGAACTCCTTTATTTTGACATGTTTCAAAGAGCTACTACAATCCATGTTGGATTTAGAGTTCCAAATTCATCTCTCTGTATAGGAGAGAACAGAGAGAATCCTAAATATAAAAACTGCTAGTGTAGACGAGTGCTTCAATCTAGAAGAACAAAACTTGGTGAGCCAAGTGGGATTTTTGTACTCATCATAACCACCAAGTATCATCAGGATTGGGTGAAAAAATATTTGCTGATGTTTCGGAAACTTGTAATTTCTTAGAAGCTTGGCAACCACTCTCAATGAAAGTGCTTTTCCACAGTCTGTGCCTAGGGCTACATGAAGAGGAAACAAACCATAGAGACAAAATTGAGAACTCCTTTATTTTGTCAAGTTTCAAAAAGCTACTACAAACCATGTTGGATTTAGAGTTCCAAATTCATGTTTCTATATATGAGAGGAACGAGTGAAACCTAAATATATAAACTGCTCCTGTAGACGAACGCTTCAACGTAGAAGAACAAAATTTGGTGAGCCAAGTGGGATTTGTGTACTGATAATTACAACCAAGTATCATCAAGATAGGGTGAAAAAATATTTGCTGGTATTTTGGAAACTCGTTATTTCTTAGAAGCTTGGCAACCCATCTCAATGAAAGTGCTTCCACAGTCTGTGCCTAGGGCTACTTGAAGAGGAAACAAACCAGAGAGACAAAACTGAGAACTCCTTTATTGTGTCAAGTTTCAAAGAGCTACTACAAGCCATGTTGGATTTAGAGTTCCAAATTCATCTCTCTATATAGGAGAGAACAGAGAGAAACCTAAATATAAAAACTGCTACTGTAGACGAACGCTTCAACCTAGAAGAACAAAATTTGGTGAGCCAAGTGGGATTTTTGTACTGATCATTACCACCAACTATCATCAAGATTGGGTGAAAAAATATTTGCTGGTGTTTCTGAAACTTGTAATTTCTTAGAAGCTTGGCAACCCCTCTCAATGAAAGTGCTTTTCCACAGTCTGTGCCTAGGGCTACTTGAAGAGGAAACAAACCATAGAGACAAAACTGAGAACTCCTTTATTTTGTCAAGTTTCAAGGAGCTACTACAAACCATGTTGGATTTAGAGTTCCAAATTCATCTATCTATATAGGAGAGAACAGAGGGAAACCTAAATATAAAAACTGCTACTGTAGACGAACGCTTCAACCTAGAAGAACAAAATTTGGTGAGCCATGGAGGATTTGTGTACTGATCATTACCACGAAATATCATCAAGATTGGGTGAAAAAATATTTGCTGGTATTTCGGAAACTCGTAATTTCTTAGAAGCTTGGCAAATCCTCTCCATGAAAGTGCTTTTCCACAGTCTGTGACTAGGGCTACTTGAAGAGGAAAGAAACCATAGAGACAAAACTGAGAACTCCTTTATTTTGTCAAATTTCAAAGAGCTACTACAAACCATGTTGGATTTAGAGTTCCAAATTCATCTATCTATACAGGAGAGAACAGAGGGAAACCTAAATATAAAAACCGCTACTGTAGACGAACGCTTCAACCTAGAAGAACAAAATTTTGTGAGCCAAGTGGGATTTGTGTACTGATCATTACCACCAAGTATCATCAAGATTGGGTGAAAAAATATTTGCTGGTATTTCGGAAACTCGTAATTTCTTAGAAGCTTGGCAACCCCTCTCCATGAAAGTGCTTTTCCACAGTCTGTGACTCGGGCTACTTGAAGAGGAAACAAATCATAGAGACAAAACTGAGAACTCCTTTATTTTGTCAAGTTTCAAAAAGCTACTACAAACCATGTTGGATTTAGAGTTCCAAATTCATGTTTCTATATATGAGAGAACCGAGTGAAACCTAAATATATGAACTGCTCCTGTAGACGAACGCTTCAACGTAGAAGAACAAAATTTGGTGAGCCAAGTGGGATTTGTGTACTGATAGTTACCACCAAGTATCATCAAGATTGGGTGAAAAAATATTTGCTGGTATTTTGGAAACTCGTTATTTCTTAGAAGCTTGGCAACCCATGTCAATGAAAGTGCTTCCACAGTCTGTGCCTAGGGCTACTTGAAGAGGAAACAAACCAGAGAGACAAAACTGAGAACTCCTTTATTGTGTCAAGTTTCAAAGAGCTAGTAATATCCATGTTGGATTTAGAGTTCCAAATTCATCTCTCTATATAGGAGAGAACAGAGAGAAACCTAAATATGAAAACTGCTACTGTAGACGAACGCTTCAACCTAGAAGAACAAAATTTGGTGAGCCAAGTGGGATTTGTGTACTGATCATTACCACCAACTATCATCAAGATTGCGTGAAAAAATATTTGCTGGTGTTTCTGAAACTTGTAATTTCTTAGAAGCTTGGCAACCCCTCTCAAGGAAAGTGCTTTTCCACAGTCTGTGCCTAGGGCTACTTGAAGAGGAAACAAACCATAGAGACAAAACTGAGAACTCCTTTATTTTGTCAAGTTTCAAAGAGCTACTACAATCCATGTTGGAAGAGAGTTCCAAATTCATCTATCTATATAGGAGAGAACAGAGAGAAACCTAAATATAAAAACTGCTACTGTAGACGAACGCTTCAACCTAGAAGAACAAAATTTGGTGAGCCAAGTGGGATTTGTGTACTGATCATTTCCACCAAGTATCATCAAGATTGGGTGAAAAAATATTTGCTGGTATTTCGGAAACTCGTTATTTCTTAGAAGCTTGGCAACCCCTCTCAATGAAAGTGCTTTTCCACAGTCTGTGCCTAGGGCTACTTGAAGAGGAAACAAACCATAGAGACAAAACTCTGAACTTCTTTATTTTGTCAGATTTCAAAGAGCTACTGCAAACCATGTTGGATTTAGAGTTCCAAATTCATCTATCTATATAGGAGAGAACAGAGGGAAACCTAAATATAAAAACTGCTACTGTAGATGAACGCTTCAACCTAGAAGAACAAAATTTGGTGAGCCGTGGAGGATTTGTGTACTGATCATTACCACGAAATATCATCAAGATTGGGTGAAAAAATATTTGCTGGTATTTCGGAAACTCGTAATTTCTTAGAAGCTTGGCAAATCCTCTCCATGAAAGTGCTTTTCCACAGTCTGTGACTAGGGCTACTTGAAGAGGAAAGAAACCATAGAGACAAAACTGAGAACTCCTTTATTTTGTCAAATTTCAAAGAGCTACTACAATCCATGTTGGATTTTGATTTCCAAATTAATCTATCTATATAGGAGAGAACAGAGAGAAACCTAAATATAAAAACTGCTACTGTAGACGAACGCTTCAACCTAGAAGAACAAAATTTGGTGAGCCAAGTGGGATTTGTGTACTGATCATTACCACCAAGTATCATCAAGATTGGGTGAAAAAATATTTGCTGGTATTTCGGAAACTCGTTATTTCTTAGGAGCTGGGCAACCCCTCTCAATGAAAGTGCTTTTCCACAGTGCGTTCCTAGGGCTAATTGAAGAGGAAACAATCCATAGAGAAAAAACTCAGAACTCCTTTATTTTGTCAAGTTTCAAAGAGCTACTACAAACCATGTTGGATTTAGAGTTCCAAATTCATCTATCTATACAGGAGAGAACAGAGGGAAACCTAAATATAAAAACCGCTACTGTAGACGAACGCTTCAACCTAGAAGAACAAAATTTTGTGAGCCAAGTGGGATTTGTGTACTGATCATTACCACCAAGTATCATCAAGATTGGGTGAAAAAATATTTGCTGGTATTTCGGAAACTCGTAATTTCTTAGAAGCTTGGCAACCCCTCTCCATGAAAGTGCTTTTCCACAGTCTGTGACTCGGGCTACTTGAAGAGGAAACAAATCATAGAGACAAAACTGAGAACTCCTTTATTTTGTCAAGTTTCAAAAAGCTACTACAAACCATGTTGGATTTAGAGTTCCAAATTCATGTTTCTATATATGAGAGAACCGAGTGAAACCTAAATATATGAACTGCTCCTGTAGACGAACGCTTCAACGTAGAAGAACAAAATTTGGTGAGCCAAGTGGGATTTGTGTACTGATAATTACCACCAAGTATCATCAAGATTGGGTGAAAAAATATTTGCTGGTATTTTGGAAACTCGTTATTTCTTAGAAGCTTGGCAACCCATGTCAATGAAAGTGCTTCCACAGTCTGTGCCTAGGGCTACTTGAAGAGGAAACAAACCAGAGAGACAAAACTGAGAACTCCTTTATTGTGTCAAGTTTCAAAGAGCTAGTAATATCCATGTTGGATTTAGAGTTCCAAATTCATCTCTCTATATAGGAGAGAACAGAGAGAAACCTAAATATGAAAACTGCTACTGTAGACGAACGCTTCAACCTAGAAGAACAAAATTTGGTGAGCCAAGTGGGATTTGTGTACTGATCATTACCACCAACTATCATCAAGATTGGGTGAAAAAATATTTGCTGGTGTTTCTGAAACTTGTAATTTCTTAGAAGCTTGGCAACCCCTCTCAATGAAAGTGCTTTTCCACAGTCTGTGCCTAGGGCTACTTGAAGAGGAAACAAACCATAGAGACAAAACTGAGAACTCCTTTATTTTGTCAAGTTTCAAAGAGCTACTACAATCCATGTTGGAAGAGAGTTCCAAATTCATCTATCTATATAGGAGAGAACAGAGAGAAACCTAAATATAAAAACTGCTACTGTAGACGAACGCTTCAACCTAGAAGAACAAAATTTGGTGAGCCAAGTGGGATTTGTGTACTGATCATTTCCACCAAGTATCATCAAGATTGGGTGAAAAAATATTTGCTGGTATTTCGGAAACTCGTTATTTCTTAGAAGCTTGGCAACCCCTCTCAATGAAAGTGCTTTTCCACAGTCTGTGCCTAGGGCTACTTGAAGAGGAAACAAACCATAGAGACAAAACTCTGAACTTCTTTATTTTGTCAGGTTTCAAAGAGCTACTGCAAACCATGTTGGATTTAGAGTTCCAAATTCATCTATCTATATAGGAGAGAACAGAGGGAAACCTAAATATAAAAACTGCTACTGTAGACGAACGCTTCAACGTAGAAGAACAAAATTTGGTGAGCCATGGAGGATTTGTGTACTGATCATTACCACGAAATATCATCAAGATTGGGTGAAAAAATATTTGCTGGTATTTCGGAAACTCGTAATTTCTTAGAAGCTTGGCAAATCCTCTCCATGAAAGTGCTTTTCCACAGTCTGTGACTAGGGCTACTTGAAGAGGAAAGAAACCATAGAGACAAAACTGAGAACTCCTTTATTTTGTCAAATTTCAAAGAGCTACTACAATCCATGTTGGATTTTGATTTCCAAATTAATCTATCTATATAGGAGAGAACAGAGAGAAACCTAAATATAAAAACTGCTACTGTAGACGATCGCTTCAACCTAGAAGAACAAAATTTGGTGAGCCAAGTGGGATTTGTGTACTGATCATTACCACCAAGTATCATCAAGATTGGGTGAAAAAATATTTGCTGGTATTTCGGAAACTCGTTATTTCTTAGAAGCTGGGCAACCCCTCTCAATGAAAGTGCTTTTCCACAGTGTGTTCCTAGGGCTAATTGAAGAGGAAACAATCCATAGAGAAAAAACTCAGAACTCCTTTATTTTGTCAAGTTTCAAAGAGCTACTACAAACCATGTTGGATTTAGAGTTCCAAATTGATCTATCTATACAGGAGAGAACATTGGGAAACCTAAATATAAAAACCGCTACTGTAGACGAACGCTTCAACCTAGAAGAACAAAATTTGGTGAGCCAAGTGGGATTTGTGTACTGATCATTACCACCAAGTATCATCAAGATTGGGTGAAAAAATATTTGCTGGTATTTCGGAAACTCGTAATTTCTTAGAAGCTTGGCAACCCCTCTCCATGAAAGTGCTTTTCCACAGTCTGTGACTCGGGCTACTTGAAGAGGAAACAAATCATAGAGACAAAACTGAGAACTCCTTTATTTTGTCAAGTTTCAAAAAGCTACTACAAACCATGTTGGATTTAGAGTTCCAAATTCATGTTTCTATATATGAGAGAACCGAGTGAAACCTAAATATATGAACTGCTCCTGTAGACGAACGGTTCAACGTAGAAGAACAAAATTTGGTGAGCCAAGTGGGATTTGTGTACTGATAATTACCACCAAGTATCATCAAGATTGGGTGAAAAAATATTTGCTGGTATTTTGGAAACTCGTTATTTCTTAGAAGCTTGGCAACCCATGTCAATGAAAGTGCTTCCACAGTCTGTGCCTAGGGCTACTTGAAGAGGAAACAAACCAGAGAGACAAAACTGAGAACTCCTTTATTGTGTCAAGTTTCAAAGAGCTAGTAATATCCATGTTGGATTTAGAGTTCCAAATTCATCTCTCTATATAGGAGAGAACAGAGAGAAACCTAAATATGAAAACTGCTACTGTAGACGAACGCTTCAACCTAGAAGAACAAAATTTGGTGAGCCAAGTGGGATTTGTGTACTGATCATTACCACCAACTATCATCAAGATTGGGTGAAAAAATATTTGCTGGTGTTTCTGAAACTTGTAATTTCTTAGAAGCTTGGCAACCCCTCTCAATGAAAGTGCTTTTCCACAGTCTGTGCCTAGGGCTACTTGAAGAGGAAACAAACCATAGAGACAAAACTGAGAACTCCTTTATTGTGTCAAGTTTCAAAGAGCTACTACAATCCATGTTGGAAGAGAGTTCCAAATTCATCTATCTATATAGGAGAGAACAGAGAGAAACCTAAATATAAAAACTGCTACTGTAGACGAACGCTTCAACCTAGAAGAACAAAATTTGGTGAGCCAAGTGGGATTTGTGTACTGATCATTTCCACCAAGTATCATCAAGATTGGGTGAAAAAATATTTGCTGGTATTTCGGAAACTCGTTATTTCTTAGAAGCTTGGCAACCCCTCTCAATGAAAGTGCTTTTCCACAGTCTGTGCCTAGGGCTACTTGAAGAGGAAACAAACCATACAGACAAAACTCTGAACTTCTTTATTTTGTCAGGTTTCAAAGAGCTACTGCAAACCATGTTGGATTTAGAGTTCCAAATTCATCTATCTATATAGGAGAGAACAGAGGGAAACCTAAATATAAAAACTGCTACTGTAGACGAACGCTTCAACCTAGAAGAACAAAATTTGGTGAGCCATGGAGGATTTGTGTACTGATCATTACCACGAAATATCATCAAGATTGGGTGAAAAAATATTTGCTGGTATTTCGGAAACTCGTAATTTCTTAGAAGCTTGGCAAATCCTCTCCATGAAAGTGCTTTTCCACAGTCTGTGACTAGGGCTACTTGAAGAGGAAAGAAACCATAGAGACAAAACTGAGAACTCCTTTATTTTGTCAAATTTCAAAGAGCTACTACAATCCATGTTGGATTTTGATTTCCAAATTAATCTATCTATATAGGAGAGAACAGAGAGAAACCTAAATATAAAAACTGCTACTGTAGACGATCGCTTCAACCTAGAAGAACAAAATTTGGTGAGCCAAGTGGGATTTGTGTACTGATCATTACCACCAAGTATCATCAAGATTGGGTGAAAAAATATTTGCTGGTATTTCGGAAACTCGTTATTTCTTAGAAGCTGGGCAACCCCTCTCAATGAAAGTGCTTTTCCACAGTGTGTTCCTAGGGCTAATTGAAGAGGAAACAATCCATAGAGAAAAAACTCAGAACTCCTTTATTTTGTCAAGTTTCAAAGAGCTACTACAAACCATGTTGGATTTAGAGTTCCAAATTGATCTATCTATACAGGAGAGAACAGAGGGAAACCTAAATATAAAAACCGCTACTGTAGACGAACGCTTCAACCTAGAAGAACAAAATTTGGTGAGCCAAGTGGGATTTGTGTACTGATCATTACCACCAAGTATCATCAAGATTGGGTGAAAAAATATTTGCTGGTATTTCGGAAACTCGTAATTTCTTAGAAGCTTGGCAACCCCTCTCCATGAAAGTGCTTTTCCACAGTCTGTGACTCGGGCTACTTGAAGAGGAAACAAATCATAGAGACAAAACTGAGAACTCCTTTATTTTGTCAAGTTTCAAAAAGCTACTACAAACCATGTTGGATTTAGAGTTCCAAATTCATGTTTCTATATATGAGAGAACCGAGTGAAACCTAAATATATGAACTGCTCCTGTAGACGAACGGTTCAACGTAGAAGAACAAAATTTGGTGAGCCAAGTGGGATTTGTGTACTTATAATTACCACCAAGTATCATCAAGATTGGGTGAAAAAATATTTGCTGGTATTTTGGAAACTCGTTATTTCTTAGAAGCTTGGCAACCCATGTCAATGAAAGTGCTTCCACAGTCTGTGCCTAGGGCTACTTGAAGAGGAAACAAACCAGAGAGACAAAACTGAGAACTCCTTTATTGTGTCAAGTTTCAAAGAGCTAGTAATATCCATGTTGGATTTAGAGTTCCAAATTCATCTCTCTATATAGGAGAGAACAGAGAGAAACCTAAATATGAAAACTGCTACTGTAGACGAAAGATTCAACCTGGAAGAACAAAATTTGGTGAGCCAAGTGGGATTTGTGTACTGATCATTACCACCAACTATCATCAAGATTGGGTGAAAAAATATTTGCTGGTGTTTCTGAAACTTGTAATTTCTTAGAAGCTTGGCAACCCGTCTCAATGAAAGTGCTTTTCCACAGTCTGTGCCTAGGGCTACTTGAAGAGGAAACAAACCATAGAGACAAAACTGAGAACTCCTTTTTTTTGTCAAGTTTCAAGGAGCTACTACAAACCATGTTGGATTTAGAGTTCCAAATTCATCTATCTATATAGGAGAGAACAGAGGGAAACCTAAATATAAAAACTGCTACTGTAGACGAACGCTTCAACCTAGAAGAACAAAATTTGGTGAGCCAAGGGGGATTTGTGTACTGATCATTAGCAACAAGTATCATCAAGATTGGGTGAAAAAATATTTGCTGGTATTTCGGAAACTCTTTATTTCTTAGAAGCTTGGCAACCCCTCTCAATGAAAGTGCTTTTCCACAGTGTGTGCCTAGGTCTAATTGAAGAGGAAACAATCCATAGAGACAAAACTGAGAACTCCTTTATTTTGTCAAGTTTCAAAGTGCTACAACAAACCATGTGGGATTTAGAGTTCCAAATTCATCTATCTATACAGGAGAGAACAGAGGGAAACCTAAATATAAAAACTGCTACTGTAGACGAACGCTTCAACCTAGAAGAACAAAATTTGGTGAGCCAAGTGGGATTTGTGTACTGATCATTTCCACCAAGTATCATCAAGATTGGGTGAAAAAAATATTTGCTGGTATTTCGGAAACTCTTTATTTCTTAGAAGCTTGGCAACCCCTCTCAATGAAAGTGCTTTTCCACAGTCTGTGGCTAGGGCTACTTGAAGAGGAAACAAACCATAGAGACAAAACTGAGAACTCCTTTATTTTGTCAAGTTCAAAGAGCTACTACAAACCATGTTGGATTTAGAGTTCCAAATTCATCTATCTATATATGAGAGAACAGAGTGAAACCTAAATATAAAAACTGCTACTGTAGACGAACGCTTCAACCTAGAAGAACAAAATTTGGTGAGCCAAGTGGGATCTGTGTACTGATCATTACCACCAAGTATATTCAAGATTGGGTGAAAAAATATTTGCTGGTATTTCGGAAACTCGTTATTTCTTAGAGCTTGGCAACCCCTCTCAATGAAAGTGCTTTTCCGCAGTCTGTGCCTAGGGCTACTTGAAGAGGAAACAAACCATAGAGACAAAACTCTGAACTTCTTTATTTTGTCAGGTTTCAAAAAGCTACTGCAAACCATGTTGGATTTAGAGTTCCAAATTTATCTATCTATATAGGAGAGAACAGAGGGAAACCTAAATATAAAAACTGCTACTGTAGACGAACGCTTCAACCTAGAAGAACAAAATTTGGTGAGCCATGGAGGATTTGTGTACTGATCATTACCACCAAGTATCATCAAGATTGGGTGAGAAAATATATGCTGGTATTTAGGAAACTCTTTATTTCTTAGAAGCGTGGCAACCACTCTCAATGAAAGTGCTTTTCCACAGTCTGTGACTAGGGCTACGTGAAGAGGAAACAAACCATAGAGACAAAACTGAGAACTCCTTTATTTTGTCAAGTTTCAAAAAGCTACTAGAAACCATGTTGGATGTAGAGTTCCAAATTCATGTTTCTATATATGAGAGAACCGAGTGAAACCTAAATATAAAAACTGCTCCTGTAGACGAATGCTTCAACGTAGAAGAACAAAATTGGGTGAGCCAAGTGGGATTTGTGGACTGATCATTACCACCAAGTATCATCAAGATTGGGTGAAAAAATATTTGCTGGTATTTCGGAAACTCGTAATTTCGTAGAAGCTTGGCAGCCCCTCTCCATGAAAGTGCTTTTCCACAGTCTGTGACTAGGGCTACTTGAAGAGGAAACAAACCATAGAGACAAACCTGAGAACTCCTTTATTTTCTCAAGTTTCAAAGAGCTACTACACACCATGTTGGATTTAGAGTTCCAAATTCATCTATCTATACAGGAGAGAACAGAGTGGAACCCAAATATAAAAACATCTACTGTATTGAACGCATCAACCTAGAAGAACAAAATTTGGTGAGCCAAGTGGGATTTGTTTACGGATCATTACCACCAAGTATCATCAAGATTGGGTGAAAAAATATTTGCTGGTATTTTTTAAACTCGTTATTTCTTAGAAGCTTGGCAACCCCTCTCAATGAAAGTGCTTTTCCACAATCTGTGCCTAGGGCTACTTGAAGAGGAAACAAACCATAGAGACAAAACTGAGAACTCCTTTATTTTGTCAAGTTTCAAAGAGCTACTACAATCCATGTTGGATTTAGAGTTCCAAATTCATCTATCTATATATGAGAGCACAGAGTGAAACCTAAATATAAAAACTGCTACTGTAGACGAACGCTTCAACCTAGAAGAACAAAATGTGGTGAGCCAAGTGGGATTTGTGTACTGATCATTACCAACAAGTATCATCAAGATTGGGTGAAAAAATATTTGCTGGTAATTCGGAAACTCGTTATTTCTTAGAAGCTTGGCAACCCATCTCAATGAAAGTGCTTTCCACAGTCTGTGCCTAGGGCTACTTGAAGAGGCAATGAACATAGAGACAAAACTGAGAACTCCTTTAATTTGACATGTTTCAAAGAGCTACTACAATCCATGTTGGATTTAGAATTCCAAATTCATCTCTCTGTATAGGAGAGAAGAGAGAGAATCCTAAATATAAAAACTGCTAGTGTAGACGAGCGCTTCAACCTAGAAGAACAAAACTTGGTGAGCCAAGTGGGATTTGTGTACTCATCATAACCGCCAAGTATCATCAGGATTGGGTGAAAAAATATTTGCTGATGTTTCGGAAACTTGTAATTTCTTAGAAGCTTGGCAACCACTCTCAATGAAAGAGCTTTTCCACAGTCTGTGCCTAGGGCTACATGAAGAGGAAACAAACCATAGAGACAAAATTGAGAACTCCTTTATTTTGTCAAGTTTCAAAAAGCTACTACAAACCATGTTGAATTTAGAGTTCCAAATTCATGTTTCTATATATGAGAGAACCGAGTGAAACCTAAATATATAAACTGCTCCTGTAGACGAACGCTTCAACGTAGAAGAACAAAATTTGGTGAGCCAACTGGGATTTGTGTACTGATAATTACCACCAAGTATCATCAAGATTGGGTGAAAAAATATTTGCTGGTATTTTGGAAACTCGTTATTTCTTTGAAGCTTGGCAACCCATCTCAATGAAAGTGCTTCCACAGTCTGTGCCTAGGGCTACTTGAAGAGGAAACAAACCAGAGAGACAAAACTGAGAACTCCTTTATTGTGTCAAGTTTCAAAGAGCTACTACAATCCATGTTGGATTTAGAGTTCCAAATTCATCTCTCTATATAGGAGAGAACAGAGAGAAACCTAAATATAAAAACTGCTACTGTAGACGAACGCTTCAACCTAGAAGAACAAAATTTGGTGAGCCAAGTGGGATTTGTGTACTGATCATTACCACCAACTATCATCAAGATTGGGTGAAAAAATATTTGCTGGTGTTTCTGAAACTTGTAATTTCTTAGAAGCTTGGCAACCCGTCTCAATGAAAGTGCTTTTCCACAGTCTGTGCCTAGGGCTACTTGAAGAGGAAACAAACCATAGAGACAAAACTGAGAACTCCTTTATTTTGTCAAGTTTCAAGGAGCTACTACAAACCATGTTGGATTTAGAGTTCCAAATTCATCTATCTATATAGGAGAGAACAGAGGGAAACCTAAATATAAAAACTGCTACTGTAGACGAACGCTTCAACCTAGAAGAACAAAATTTGGTGAGCCAAGGGGGATTTGTGTACTGATCATTAGCAACAAGTATCATCAAGATTGGGTGAAAAAATATTTGCTGGTATTTCGGAAACTCTTTATTTTTAGAAGCTTGGCAACCCCTCTCAATGAAAGTGCTTTTGCACAGTGTGTGCCTAGGGCTAATTGAAGAGGAAACAATCCATAGAGACAAAACTGAGAACTCCTTTATTTTGTCAAGTTTCAAAGTGCTACAACAAACCATGTGGGATTTAGAGTTCCAAATTCATCTATCTATACAGGAGAGAACAGAGGGAAACCTAAATATAAAAACTGCTACCGTAGACGAACGCTTCAACCTAGAAGAACAAAATTTGGTGAGCCAAGTGGGAATTCTGTACTGATCATTACCACCAAGTATCATCAAGATTGGGTGAAAAAATATTTGCTGGTATTTTGGAAACTCGCTATTTCTTAGAAGCTTGGCAACCCATCTCAAATAAAGTGCTTCCACAGTCTGAGCCTAGGGCTTGTTGAAGAGGAAACAAACCATAGAGACAAAACTGAGAACTCCTTTATTTTTTCAAGTTTCAAAGAGCTACTACAATCCATGTTGGAAGTAGAGTTCCAAATTCATCTATCTATATAGGAGAGAAAAGAGAGAAACCTAAATATAAAAACTGCTACTGTAGACGAACGCTTCAACCTAGAAGAACAAAATTTGGTGAGCCAAGTGGGATTTGTGTACTGATCATTTCCACCAAGTATCATCAAGATTGGGTGAAAAAATATTTGCTGGTATTTCGGAAACTCTTTATTTCTTAGAAGCTTGGCAACCCCTCTCAATGAAAGTGCTTTTCCACAGTCTGTGGCTAGGGCTACTTGAAGAGGAAACAAACCATAGAGACAAAACTGAGAACTCCTTTATTTTCTCAAGTTTCAAAGAGCTACTACAAACCATGTTGGATTTACAGTTCCAAATTCATCTATCTATATATGAGAGAACAGAGTGAAACCTAAATATAAAAACTGCTACTGTAGACGAACGCTTCAACCTAGAAGAACAAAATTTGGTGAGCCAAGTGGGATTTGTGTAGTGATCATTACCACCAACTATCATCAAGATTGGGTGAAAAAATATTTGCTGGTGTTTCTGAAACTTGTAATTTCTTAGAAGCTTGGCAACCCGTCTCAATGAAAGTGCTTCCACAGTCTGTGCCTAGGGCTACTTGAAGAGGAAACAAACCAGAGAGACAAAACTGAGAACTCCTTTATTGTGTCAAGTTTCAAAGAGCTACTACAATCCATGTTGGATTTAGAGTTCCAAATTCATCTCTCTATATAGGAGAGAACAGAGAGAAACCTAAATATAAAAACTGCTACTGTAGACGAACGCTTCAACCTAGAAGAACAAAATTTGGTGAGCCAAGTGGGATTTGTGTACTGATCATTACCACCAACTATCATCAAGATTGGGTGAAAAAATATTTGCTGGTGTTTCTGAAACTTGTAATTTCTTAGAAGCTTGGCAACCCGTCTCAATGAAAGTGCTTTTCCACAGTCTGTGCCTAGGGCTACTTGAAGAGGAAACAAACCATAGAGACAAAACTGAGAACTCCTTTATTTTGTCAAGTTTCAAGGAGCTACTACAAACCATGTTGGATTTAGAGTTCCAAATTCATCTATCTATATAGGAGAGAACAGAGGGAAACCTAAATATAAAAACTGCTACTGTAGACGAACGCTTCAACCTAGAAGAACAAAATTTGGTGAGCCAAGGGGGATTTGTGTACTGATCATTAGCAACAAGTATCATCAAGATTGGGTGAAAAAATATTTGCTGGTATTTCGGAAACTCTTTATTTTTAGAAGCTTGGCAACCCCTCTCAATGAAAGTGCTTTTGCACAGTGTGTGCCTAGGGCTAATTGAAGAGGAAACAATCCATAGAGACAAAACTGAGAACTCCTTTATTTTGTCAAGTTTCAAAGTGCTACAACAAACCATGTGGGATTTAGAGTTCCAAATTCATCTATCTATACAGGAGAGAACAGAGGGAAACCTAAATATAAAAACTGCTACCGTAGACGAACGCTTCAACCTAGAAGAACAAAATTTGGTGAGCCAAGTGGGAATTCTGTACTGATCATTACCACCAAGTATCATCAAGATTGGGTGAAAAAATATTTGCTGGTATTTTGGAAACTCGCTATTTCTTAGAAGCTTGGCAACCCATCTCAAATAAAGTGCTTCCACAGTCTGAGCCTAGGGCTTGTTGAAGAGGAAACAAACCATAGAGACAAAACTGAGAACTCCTTTATTTTTTCAAGTTTCAAAGAGCTACTACAATCCATGTTGGAAGTAGAGTTCCAAATTCATCTATCTATATAGGAGAGAAAAGAGAGAAACCTAAATATAAAAACTGCTACTGTAGACGAACGCTTCAACCTAGAAGAACAAAATTTGGTGAGCCAAGTGGGATTTGTGTACTGATCATTTCCACCAAGTATCATCAAGATTGGGTGAAAAAATATTTGCTGGTATTTCGGAAACTCTTTATTTCTTAGAAGCTTGGCAACCCCTCTCAATGAAAGTGCTTTTCCACAGTCTGTGGCTAGGGCTACTTGAAGAGGAAACAAACCATAGAGACAAAACTGAGAACTCCTTTATTTTCTCAAGTTTCAAAGAGCTACTACAAACCATGTTGGATTTACAGTTCCAAATTCATCTATCTATATATGAGAGAACAGAGTGAAACCTAAATATAAAAACTGCTACTGTAGACGAACGCTTCAACCTAGAAGAACAAAATTTGGTGAGCCAAGTGGGATTTGTGTAGTGATCATTACCACCAACTATCATCAAGATTGGGTGAAAAAATATTTGCTGGTGTTTCTGAAACTTGTAATTTCTTAGAAGCTTGGCAACCCGTCTCAATGAAAGTGCTTCCACAGTCTGTGCCTAGGGCTACTTGAAGAGGAAACAAACCAGAGAGACAAAACTGAGAACTCCTTTATTGTGTCAAGTTTCAAAGAGCTACTACAATCCATGTTGGATTTAGAGTTCCAAATTCATCTCTCTATATAGGAGAGAACAGAGAGAAACCTAAATATAAAAACTGCTACTGTAGACGAACGCTTCAACCTAGAAGAACAAAATTTGGTGAGCCAAGTGGGATTTGTGTAGTGATCATTACCACCAACTATCATCAAGATTGGGTGAAAAAATATTTGCTGGTGTTTCTGAAACTTGTAATTTCTTAGAAGCTTGGCAACCCGTCTCAATGAAAGTGCTTTTCCACAGTCTGTGCCTAGGGCTACTTGAAGAGGAAACAAACCATAGAGACAAAACTGAGAACTCCTTTATTTTGTCAAGTTTCAAGGAGCTACTACAAACCATGTTGGATTTAGAGTTCCAAATTCATCTATCTATATAGGAGAGAACAGAGGGAAACCTAAATATAAAAACTGCTACTGTAGACGAACGCTTCAACCTAGAAGAACAAAATTTGGTGAGCCAAGGGGGATTTGTGTACTGATCATTAGCAACAAGTATCATCAAGATTGGGTGAAAAAATATTTGCTGGTATTTCGGAAACTCTTTATTTTTAGAAGCTTGGCAACCCCTCTCAATGAAAGTGCTTTTGCACAGTGTGTGCCTAGGGCTAATTGAAGAGGAAACAATCCATAGAGACAAAACTGAGAACTCCTTTATTTTGTCAAGTTTCAAAGTGCTACAACAAACCATGTGGGATTTAGAGTTCCAAATTCATCTATCTATACAGGAGAGAACAGAGGGAAACCTAAATATAAAAACTGCTACCGTAGACGAACGCTTCAACCTAGAAGAACAAAATTTGGTGAGCCAAGTGGGAATTCTGTACTGATCATTACCACCAAGTATCATCAAGATTGGGTGAAAAAATATTTGCTGGTATTTTGGAAACTCGCTATTTCTTAGAAGCTTGGCAACCCATCTCAAATAAAGTGCTTCCACAGTCTGAGCCTAGGGCTTCTTGAAGAGGAAACAAACCATAGAGACAAAACTGAGAACTCCTTTATTTTTTCAAGTTTCAAAGAGCTACTACAATCCATGTTGGAAGTAGAGTTCCAAATTCATCTATCTATATAGGAGAGAAAAGAGAGAAACCTAAATATAAAAACTGCTACTGTAGACGAACGCTTCAACCTAGAAGAACAAAATTTGGTGAGCCAAGTGGGATTTGTGTACTGATCATTTCCACCAAGTATCATCAAGATTGGGTGAAAAAATATTTGCTGGTATTTCGGAAACTCTTTATTTCTTAGAAGCTTGGCAACCCCTCTCAATGAAAGTGCTTTTCCACAGTCTGTGGCTAGGGCTACTTGAAGAGGAAACAAACCATAGAGACAAAACTGAGAACTCCTTTATTTTCTCAAGTTTCAAAGAGCTACTACAAACCATGTTGGATTTACAGTTCCAAATTCATCTATCTATATATGAGAGAACAGAGTGAAACCTAAATATAAAAACTGCTACTGTAGACGAACGCTTCAACCTAGAAGAACAAAATTTGGTGAGCCAAGTGGGATTTGTGTAGTGATCATTACCACCAACTATCATCAAGATTGGGTGAAAAAATATTTGCTGGTGTTTCTGAAACTTGTAATTTCTTAGAAGCTTGGCAACCCGTCTCAATGAAAGTGCTTTTCCACAGTCTGTGCCTAGGGCTACTTGAAGAGGAAACAAACCATAGAGACAAAACTGAGAACTCCTTTATTTTGTCAAGTTTCAAGGAGCTACTACAAACCATGTTGGATTTAGAGTTCCAAATTCATCTATCTATATAGGAGAGAACAGAGGGAAACCTAAATATAAAAACTGCTACTGTAGACGAACGCTTCAACCTAGAAGAACAAAATTTGGTGAGCCAAGGGGGATTTGTGTACTGATCATTAGCAACAAGTATCATCAAGATTGGGTGAAAAAATATTTGCTGGTATTTCGGAAACTCTTTATTTTTAGAAGCTTGGCAACCCCTCTCAATGAAAGTGCTTTTGCACAGTGTGTGCCTAGGGCTAATTGAAGAGGAAACAATCCATAGAGACAAAACTGAGAACTCCTTTATTTTGTCAAGTTTCAAAGTGCTACAACAAACCATGTGGGATTTAGAGTTCCAAATTCATCTATCTATACAGGAGAGAACAGAGGGAAACCTAAATATAAAAACTGCTACCGTAGACGAACGCTTCAACCTAGAAGAACAAAATTTGGTGAGCCAAGTGGGAATTCTGTACTGATCATTACCACCAAGTATCATCAAGATTGGGTGAAAAAATATTTGCTGGTATTTTGGAAACTCGCTATTTCTTAGAAGCTTGGCAACCCATCTCAAATAAAGTGCTTCCACAGTCTGAGCCTAGGGCTTCTTGAAGAGGAAACAAACCATAGAGACAAAACTGAGAACTCCTTTATTTTTTCAAGTTTCAAAGAGCTACTACAATCCATGTTGGAAGTAGAGTTCCAAATTCATCTATCTATATAGGAGAGAAAAGAGAGAAACCTAAATATAAAAACTGCTACTGTAGACGAACGCTTCAACCTAGAAGAACAAAATTTGGTGAGCCAAGTGGGATCTGTGTACTGATCATTACCACCAAGTATCATGAAGATTGGGTGAAAAAATATTTGCTGGTATTTCGGAAACTCTTTATTTATTAGAAGCTTGGCAACCCCTCTCAATGAAAGTGCTTTTCCACAGTCTGTGGCTAGGGCTACTTGAAGAGGAAACAAACCATAGAGACAAAACTGAGAACTCCTTTATTTTCTCAAGTTTCAAAGAGCTACTACAAACCATGTTGGATTTACAGTTCCAAATTCATCTATCTATATATGAGAGAACAGAGTGAAACCTAAATATAAAAACTGCTACTGTAGACGAACGCTTCAACCTAGAAGAACAAAATTTGGTGAGCCAAGTGGGATCTGTGTACTGATCATTACCACCAAGTATCATGAAGATTGGGTGAAAAAATATTTGCTGGTATTTCGGAAACTCGTTATTTATTAGAAGCTTGGCAACCCTTCTCAATGAAAGTGCTTTTCCACAGTCTGTGCCTAGGGCTACTTGAAGAGGAAACAAACCATAGAGACAAAACTCTGAACTTCTTTATTTTGTCAGGTTTCAAAGAGCTACTGCAAACCATGTTGGATTTAGAGTTCCAAATTCATCTATCTATATAGAAGAGAACAGAGGGAAACCTAAATATAAAAACTGCTACTGTAGACGAACACTTCAACCTAGAAGAACAAAATTTGGTGAGCCATGGAGGATTTGTGTACTGATCATTACCACGAAATATCATCAAGATTGGGTGAAAAAATATTTGCTGGTATTTCGGAAACTCTTTATTTCTTAGAAGCGTGGCAACCCCTCTCAATGAAAGTGCTTTTCCACAGTGTGTGCCTTGGGCTAATTTAAGAGGAAACAATCCATAGAGAAAAAACTGAGAACTCCTTTATTTTGTCAAGTTTCAAAGAGCTACTACAAACCATGTGGGATTTAGAGTTCCAAATTCATCTATCTATACAGGAGAGAAAAGAGGGAAACCTAAATATAAAAACTGCTACTGTAGACGAACGCTTTAACCTAGAAGAACAAAATTTTGTGGGCCAAGTGGGATTTGAGTACTGATCATTACCACCAAGTATCATCAAGATTGGGTGAGAAAATATATGCTGGTATTTAGGAAACTCGTAATTTCTTAGAAGCTTGGCAACCACTCTCAATGAAAGTGCTTTTCCACAGTCTGTGACTAGGGCTACTTGAAGAGGAAACAAACCATAGAGACAAAACTGAGAGCTCCTTTATTTTGTCAAATTTCAAAAAGCTACTACAATCCATGTTGGATTTAGAGTTCCAAATTCATCTATCTATACAGGAGAGAACAGAGGGAAACCTAAATATAAAAACTCCTACTGTAGATGAACGCTTCAACCTAGAAGAACAAAATTTGGTGAGCCAAGTGGGATTTGTGTACTGATCATTACCACCAAGTATCATCAAGATTGGGTGAAAAAATATTGGCTGGTATTTCGGAAACTCGTAATTTCTTAGAAGCTTGGCAGCCCCTCTCCATGAAAGTGCTTTTCCACAGTCTGTGACTAGGGCTACTTTAAGAGGAAACAAACCATAGAGACAAAACTGAGAACTCCTTTATTTTGTCAAGTTTCAAAAAGCTACTACAAACCATGTTGGATGTAGAGTTCCAAATTCATGTTTCTATATATGAGAGAACCGAGTGAAACCTAAATATAAAAACTGCTCCTGTAGACGAACGCTTCAACGTAGAAGAACAAAATTGGGTGAGCCAAGTGGGATTTGTGGACTGATCATTACCACCAAGTATCATCAAGATTGGGTGAAAAAATATTTGCTGGTATTTCGGAAACTCGTAATTTCGTAGAAGCTTGACAGCCCCTCTCCATGAAAGTGCTTTTCCACAGTCTGTGACTAGGGCTACTTGAAGAGGAAACAAACCGTAGAGACAAAACTGAGAACTCCTTTATTTTCTCAAGTTTCAAAGAGCTACTACAAACCATGTTGGATTTAGAGTTCCAAATTCATCTATCTATACAGGAGAGAACAGAGGGAAACCTAAATATAAAAACCGCTACTGTAGACGAACGCTTCAACCTAGAAGAACAAAATTTGGTGAGCCAAGTGGGATTTGTGTACTGATCATTTCCACCAAGTATCATCAAGATTGGGTGAAAAAATATTTGCTGGTATTTCGGAAACTCGTAATTTCTTAGAAGCTTGGAAACCCCTCTCCATGAAAGTGCTTTTCCACAGTCTGTGACTCGGGATACTTGAAGAGGAAACAAATCATAGAGACAAAATTGAGAACTCCTTTATTTTGTCAAGTTTCAAAAAGCTACTACAAACCATGTTGGATTTAGAGTTCCAAATTCATGTTTCTATATATGAGAGAACCGAGTGAAACCTAAATATATAAACTGCTCCTTTAGACGAACGCTTCAACGTAGAAGAACAAAATTTGGTGAGCCAAGTGGGATTTGTGTACTGATAATTACCACCAAGTATCATCAAGATTGGGTGAAAAAATATTTGCTGGTATTTTGGAAACTCGTTATTTCTTAGAAGCTTGGCAACCCGTCTCAATGAAAGTGCTTCCACAGTCTGTGCCTAGGGCTACTTGAAGAGGAAACAAACCAGAGAGACAAAACTGAGAACTCCTTTATTGTGTCAAGTTTCAAAGAGCTACTACAATCCATGTTGGATTTAGAGTTCCAAATTCATCTCTCTATATAGGAGAAAACAGAGAGAAACCTAAATATAAAAACTGCTACTGTAGACGAACGCTTCAACCTAGAAGAACAAAATTTGGTGAGCCAAGTGGGATTTGTGTACTGATCATTACCACCAACTATCATCAAGATTGGGTGAAAAAATATTTGCTGGTGTTTCTGAAACTTGTAATTTCTTAGAAGCTTGGCAACCCCTCTCAAAGAAAGTGCTTTTCCACAGTCTGTGCCTAGGGCTACTTGAAGAGGAAACAAACCATAGAGACAAAACTGAGAACTCCTTTATTTTGTCAAGTTTCAAGGAGCTACTACAAACCATGTTGGATTTAGAGTTCCAAATTCATCTATCTATATAGGAGAGAACAGAGGGAAACCTAAATATAAAAACTGCTACTGTAGACGAACGCTTCAACCTAGAAGAACAAAATTTGGTGAGCCAAGGGGGATTTGTGTACTGATCATTAGCAACAAGTATCATCAAGATTGGGTGAAAAAATATTTGCTGGTATTTCGGAAACTCTTTATTTTTAGAAGCTTGGCAACCCCTCTCAATGAAAGTGCTTTTCCACAGTGTGTGCCTAGGGCTAATTGAAGAGGAAACAATCCATAGAGACAAAACTGAGAACTCCTTTATTTTGTCAAGTTTCAAAGTGCTACAACAAACCATGTGGGATTTAGAGTTCCAAATTCATCGATCTATACAGGAGAGAACAGAGGGAAACCTAAATATAAAAACTGCTACTGTAGATGAACGCTTCAACCTAGAAGAACAAAATTTGGTGAGCCAAGTGGGAATTTTGTACTGATCATTACCACCAAGTATCATCAAGATTGGGTGAAAAAATATTTGCTGGTATTTTGGAAACTCGTTATTTCTTAGAAGCTTGGCAACCCATCTCAATGAAAGTGCTTCCACAGTCTGTGCCTAGGGCTACTTGAAGAGGAAACAAACCATAGAGACAAAACTGAGAACTCCTTTATTTTTTCAAGTTTCAAAGAGCTACTACAATCCATGTTGGAAGTAGAGTTCCAAATTCATCTATCTATATAGGAGAGAACAGAGAGAAACCTAAATATAAAAACTGCTACTGTAGACGAACGCTTCAACCTAGAAGAACAAAATTTGGTGAGCCAAGTGGGATTTGTGTACTGATCATTTCCACCAAGTATCATCAAGATTGGGTGAAAAAATATTTGCTGGTATTTCGGAAACTCTTTATTTCTTAGAAGCTTGGCAACCCCTCTCAATGAAAGTGCTTTTCCACAGTCTGTGGCTAGGGCTACTTGAAAAGGAAACAAACCATAGAGACAAAACTGAGAACTCCTTTATTTTGTCAAGTTTCAAAGAGCTACTAAAAACCATGTTGGATTTAGAGTTCCAAATTCATCTATCTATATATGAGAGAACAGAGTGAAACCTAAATATAAAAACTGCTACTGTAGAAGAACGCTTCAACCTAGAAGAACAAAATTTGGTGAGCCAAGTGGGATCTGTGTACTGATCATTACCACAAAGTATCATCAAGATTGGGTGAAAAAATATTTGCTGGTATTTCGGAAACTCGTTATTTCTTAGAAGCTTGGCAACCCCTCTCAATGAAAGTGCTTTTCCACAGTCTGTGCCTAGGGCTACTTGAGAGGAAACAACCCATAGAGACAAAACTGAGAGCTCCTTTATTTTGTGAAGTTTCAAAAAGCTACTACAATCCATGTTGGATTTAGAGTTCCAAATTCATCTATCTATACAGGAGAGAACAGAGGGAAACCTAAATATAAAAACTCCTACTGTAGATGAACGCTTCAACCTAGAAGAACAAAATTTGGTGAGCCAAGTGGGATTTGTGTACTGATCATTACCACCAAGTATCATCAAGATTGGGTGAAAAAATATTTGCTGGTATTTCGGAAACTCGTAATTTCTTAGAAGCTTGGCAGCCCCTCTCCATGAAAGTGCTTTTCCACAGTCTGTGACTAGGGCTACTTGAAGAGGAAACAAACCATAGAGACAAAACTGAGAACTCCTTTATTTTGTCAAGTTTCAAAAAGCTACTACAAACCATGTTGGATGTAGAGTTCCAAATTCATGTTTCTATATATGAGAGAACCGAGTGAAACCTAAATATAAAAACTGCTCCTGTAGACGAACGCTTCAACGTAGAAGAACAAAATTGGGTGAGCCAAGTGGGATTTGTGGACTGATCATTACCACCAAGTATCATCAAGATTGGGTGAAAAAATATTTGCTGGTATTTCGGAAACTCGTAATTTCGTAGAAGCTTGGCAGCCCCTCTCCATGAAAGTGGTTTTCCCCAGTCTGTGACTAGGGCTACTTGAAGATTAAACAAACCATAGAGACAAAACTGAGAACTCCTTTATGTTCTCAAGTTTCAAAGAGCTACAACAAACCATGTTGGATTTAGAGTTCCAAATTCATCTATCTATACAGGAGAGAACAGAGGGAAACCTAAATATAAAAAACCACTACTGTAGACGAACGCTTCAACCTAGAAGAACAAAATTTGGTGAGCCAAGTGGGATTTGTGTACTGATCATTTCCACCAAGTATCATCAAGATTGGGTGAAAAAATATTTGCTGGTATTTCGGAAACTCGTAATTTCTTCGAAGCTTGGAAACCCCTCTCCATGAAAGTGCTTTTCCACAGTCTGTGACTAGGGCTACTTGAAAAGGAAACAAATCATAGAGACAAAATTTAGAACTCCTTTATTTTGTGAAGTTTCAAAAAGGTACTACAAACCATGTTGGATTTAGAGTTCCAAATTCATGTTTCTATATATGAGAGAACCGAGTGAAACCTAAATATAAAAACTGCTCCTGTAGACGAACGCTTCAACGTAGAAGAACAAAATTTGGTGAGCCAAGTGGGATTTGTGTACTGATAATTACCACCAAGTATCATCAAGATTGGCTGAAAAAATATTTGCTGTTATTTTGGAAACTCGTTATTTCTTAGATGCTTGGCAACCCATCTCAATGAAAGTGCTTCCACAGTCTGTGCCTAGGGCTACTTGAAGAGGAAACAAACCATAGAGACAAAACTGAGAACTCCTTTATTCTGTCAAGTTTCAAAGAGCTACTACAATACATGTTGGATTTAGAGTTCCAAATTCATCTATCTATATAGGAGAGAACAGAGAGAAACCTAAATATAAAAACTGCTACTGTAGACGAACGCTTCAACCTAGAAGAACAAATTTTGGTGAGCCAAGTGGGATTAGTGTACTGATCATTAGCAACAAGTATCATCAAGATTGGGTGAAAAAATATTTGCTGGTATTTTGCAAACTCGTTATTTCTTAGATGCTTGGCAACCCATCTCAATGAATGTGCTTCCACAGTCTGTGCCTAGGGCTACTTGAAGAGGAAACAAACCATAGAGACAAAACTGAGAACTCCTTTATTGTGTCAAGTTTCAAAGAGCTACTACAAATCATGTTGGATTTAGAGTTCCAAATTCATCTATGTATATAGGAGAGAACAGAGTGAAACCTAAATATAAAAACTGCTACTGTAGACGAACGCTTCAACCTAGAAGAACAAAATTTTTTGAGCCAAGTGGGATCTGTGTACTGATCATTACCACCAAGTATCATCAAGATTGGGTGAAAAAATATTTGCTGGTATTCCAGAAACTCGTAATTTCTTAGAAGCTTGGCAACCCCTCTCAATGAAAGTGCTTTTCCACAGTCTGTGCCTAGGGCTACTTAAAGAGGAAACAAACCATAATGACAAAACTGAGAACTCCTTTATTTTTTCAAGTTTCAAAGAGCTACTACAAACCATGTTGGATTTAGAGTTCCAAATTCATCTATCTATATATGAGAGAACAGAGTGGAACCTAAATATAAAAACATCTACTGTATTGAACGCATCAACCTAGAAGAACAAAATTTGGTGAGCCAAGTGGGATTAGTGTACTGATCATTACCACCAAGTATCATCAAGATTGGGTGAAAAAATATTTGCTGGTATTTCGGAAACTCGTTATTTCTTAGAAGCTGGGCAACCCCTCTCAATGAAAGTGCTTTTCCACAGTGTGTTCCTATGGCTAATTGAAGAGGAAACAATCCATAGAGACAAAACTCAGAACTCCTTTATTTTGTCAAGTTTCAAAGAGCTACTACAAACCATGTTGGATTTAGAGTTCCAAATTCATCTATCTATACAGGAGAGAACAGAGGGAAACCTAAATATAAAAACCGCGACTGTAGACGAACGCTTCAACCTAGAAGAACAAAATTTGGTGAGCCAAGTGGGATTTGTGTACTGATCATTACCACCAAGTATCATCAAGATTGGGTGAAAAAATATTTGCTGGTATTTTGGAAACTCGTAATTTCTTAGAAGCTTGGCAACCCCTCTCCATGAAAGTGCTTTTCCACAGTCTGTGACTCGGGCTACTTGAAGAGGAAACAAATCATATAGACAAAATTGAGAACTCCTTTATTTTGTCAAGTTTCAAAAAGCTACTACAAACCATGTTGGATTTAGAGTTCCAAATTCATGTTTCTATATTTGAGAGAACCGAGTGAAACCTAAATATATAAACTGCTCCTGTAGGCGAACGCTTCAACGTAGAAGAACAAAATTTGGTGAGCCAAGTGGGATTTGTATACTGATAATTACCACCAAGTATCATCAAGATTGGGTGAAAAAATATTTGCTGGTATTTTGGAAACTCGTTATTTCTTAGAAGCTTGGCAACCCATCACAATGAAAGTGCTTCCACAGTCTGTGCCTAGGGCTACTTGAAGAGGAAACGAACCATAGAGACAAAACTGAGAACTCCTTTATTTTTTCAAGTTTCAAAGAGCTACTACAATCCATGTTGGAAGTAGAGTTCCAAATTCATCTATCTATATAGGAGAGAACAGAGAGAAACCTAAATATAAAAACTGCTACTGTAGACGAACGCTTCAACCTAGAAGAACAAAATTTGGTGAGCCAAGTGGGATTTGTGTACTGATCATTTCCACCAAGTATCATCAAGATTGGGTGAAAAAATATTTGCTGGTATTTCGGAAACTCGTTATTTCTTAGAAGCTTGGCAACCCATCTCAATGAAAGTGCTTTTCCACAGTCTGTGCCTAGGGCTACTTGAAGAGGAAACAAACCATAGAGACAAAACTCTGAACTTCTTTATTTTGTCAGGTTTCAAAGAGCTACTGCAAACCATGTTGGATTTAGAGTTCCAAATTCATCTATCTATATAGGAGAGAACAGAGGGAAACCTAAATATAAAAACTGCTACTGTAGACGAACGCTTCAACCTAGAAGAACAAAATTTGGTGAGCCATGGAGGATTTGTGTACTGATCATTACCACGAAATATCATCAAGATTGGGTGAAAAAATATTTGCTGGTATTTCGGAAACTCTTTATTTCTTAGAAGCGTGGCAACCCCTCTCAATGAAAGTGCTTTTCCACAGTGTGTGCCTTGGGCTAATTTAAGAGGAAACAATCCATAGAGAAAAAACTGAGAACTCCTTTATTTTGTCAAGTTTCAAAGAGCTACTACAAACCATGTGGGATTTAGAGTTCCAAATTCATCTATCTATACAGGAGAGAAAAGAGGGAAACCTAAATATAAAAACTGCTACTGTAGACGAACGCTTTAACCTAGAAGAACAAAATTGGGTGGGCCAAGTGGGATTTGAGTACTGATCATTACCACCAAGTATCATCAAGATTGGGTGAGAAAATATATGCTGGTATTTAGGAAACTCGTAATTTCTTAGAAGCTTGGCAACCACTCTCAATGAAAGTGCTTTTCCACAGTCTGTGACTAGGGCTACTTGAAGAGGAAACAAACCATAGAGACAAAACTGAGAGCTCCTTTATTTTGTCAAGTTTCAAAAAGCTACTAAAATCCATGTTGGATTTAGAGTTCCAAATTCATCTATCTATACAGGAGAGAACAGAGGGAAACCTAAATATAAAAACTCCTACTGTAGATGAACGCTTCAACCTAGAAGAACAAAATTTGGTGAGCCAAGTGGGATTTGTGTACTGATCATTACCACCAAGTATCATCAAGATTGGGTGAAAAAATATTTGCTGGTATTTCGGAAACTCGTAATTTCTTAGAAGCTTGGCAGCCCCTCTCCATGAAAGTGCTTTTCCACAGTCTGTGACTAGGGCTACTTGAAGAGGAAACAAACCATAGAGACAAAACTGAGAACTCCTTTATTTTGTCAAGTTTCAAAAAGCTACTACAAACCATGTTGGATGTAGAGTTCCAAATTCATGTTTCTATATATGAGAGAACCGAGTGAAACCTAAATATAAAAACTGCTCCTGTAGACGAACGCTTCAACGTAGAAGAAGAAAATTGGGTGAGCCAAGTGGGATTTGTGTACTGATCATTACCACCAAGTATCATCAAGATTGGGTGAAAAAATATTTGCTGGTATTTCGGAAACTCGTAATTTCGTAGAAGCTTGGCAGCCCCTCTCCTTGAAAGTGCTTTTCCACAGTCTGTGACTAGGGCTACTTGAAGAGGAAACAAACCATAGAGACAAAACTGAGAACTCCTTTATTTTCTCAAGTTTCAAAGAGCTACTACAAACCATGTTGGATTTAGAGTTCCAAATTCATCTATCTATACAGGAGAGAACAGAGGGAAACCTAAATATAAAAACCGCTACTGTAGACGAACGCTTCAACCTAGAAGAACAAAATTTGGTGAGCCAAGTGGGACTTGTGTACTGATCATTTCCACCAAGTATCATCAAGATTGGGTGAAAAAATATTTGCTGGTATTTCGGAAACTCGTAATTTCTTAGAAGCTTGAAAACCCCTCTCCATGAAAGTGCTTTTCCACAGTCTGTGACTAGGGCTACTTGAAAAGGAAACAAATCATAGAGACAGAATTTAGAACTCCTTTATTTTGTGAAGTTTCAAAAAGGTACTACAAACCATGTTGGATTTAGAGTTCCAAATTCATGTTTCTATATATGAGAGAACCGAGTGAAACCTAAATATAAAAACTGCTCCTGTAGACGAACGCTTCAACGTAGAAGAACAAAATTTGGTGAGCCAAGTGGGATTGGTGTACTGATAATTACCACCAAGTATCATCAAGATTGGCTGAAAAAATATTTGCTGGTATTTTGGAAACTCGTTATTTCTTAGATGCTTGGCAACCCATCTCAATGAAAGTGCTTCCACAGTCTGTGCCTAGGGCTACTTGAAGAGGAAACAAACCATAGAGACAAAACTGAGAACTCCTTTATTCTGTCAAGTTTCAAAGAGCTACTACAATACATGTTGGATTTAGAGTTCCAAATTCATCTATCTATATAGGAGAGAACAGAGAGAAACCTAAATATAAAAACTGCTACTGTAGACGAACGCTTCAACCTAGAAGAACAAATTTTGGTGAGCCAAGTGGGATTAGTGTACTGATCATTAGCAACAAGTATCATCAAGATTGGGTGAAAAAATATTTGCTGGTATTTTGGAAACTCGTTATTTCTTAGATGCTTGGCAACCCATCTCAATGAAAGTGCTTCCACTGTCTGTGCCTAGGGCTACTTGAAGAGGAAACAAACCATAGAGACAAAACTGAGAACTCCTTTATTGTGTCAAGTTTCAAAGAGCTACTACAAACCATGTTGGATTTAGAGTTCCAAATTCATTATGTATATAGGAGAGAGTAGAGTGAAACCTAAATATAAAAACTGCTACTGTAGACGAACCCTTCAACCTAGAAGAACAAAATTTGGTGAGCCAAGTGGGATTTTTGAACTGATCATTACCACCAAGTATCATCAAGATTGGGTGAAAAAATATTTGCTGGTATTTCAGAAACTCGTAATTTCTTAGAAGCTTGGCAACCCCTCTCAATGAAAGTGCTTTTCCACAGTCTGTGCCTAGGGCTACTTAAAGAGGAAACAAACCATAATGACAAAACTGAGAACTCCTTTATTTTTTCAAGTTTCAAAGAGCTACTACAAACCATGTTGGATTTAGAGTTCCAAATTCATCTATCTATATATGAGAGAACAGAGTGGAACCTAAATATATAAACATCTACTGTATTGAATGCATCAACCTAGAAGAACAAAATTTGGTGAGCCAAGTGGGATTAGTGTACTGATCATTACCACCAAGTATCATCAAGATTGGGTGAAAAAATATTTGCTGGTATTTCGGAAACTCGTTATTTCTTAGAAGCTGAGCAACCCCTCTCAAACAAAGTGCTTTTCCACAGTGTGTTCCTATGGCTATTTGAAGACGAAACAATCCATAGAGACAAAACTCAGAACTCCTTTATTTTGTCAAGTTTCAAAGAGCTACTACAAACCATGTTGGATTTAGAGTTCCAAATTCATCTATCTATACAGGAGAGAACAGAGGGAAACCTAAATATAAAAACCGCTACTGTAGACGAACGCTTCAACCTAGAAGAACAAAATTTGGTGAGCCAAGTGGGATTTGTGTACTGATCATTACCACCAAGTATCATCAAGATTGGGTGAAAAAATATTTGCTGGTATTTTGGAACTCGTAATTTCTTAGAAGCTTGGCAACCCCTCTCCATGAAAGTGCTTTTCCACAGTCTGTGACTCGGGCTACTTGAAGAGGAAACAAATCATATAGACAAAATTGAGAACTCCTTTATTTTGTCAAGTTTCAAAAAGCTACTACAAACCATGTTGGATTTAGAGTTCCAAATTCATGTTTCTATATATGAGAGAACCGAGTGAAACCTAAATATATAAACTGCTCCTGTAGGCGAACGCTTCAACGTAGAAGAACAAAATTTGGTGAGCCAAGTGGGATTTGTATACTGATAATTACCACCAAGTATCATCAAGATTGGGTGAAAAAATATTTGCTGGTATTTTGGAAACTCGTTATTTCTTAGAAGCTTGGCAACCCCTCTCAATGAAAGTGCTTCCACAGTCTGTGCCTACGGATACTTGAAGAGGAAACAAACCATAGAGACAAAACTGAGAACTCCTTTATTGTGTCAAGTTTCAAAGAGCTACTACAATCCATGTTGGATTTAGAGTTCCAAATTCATCTCTCTATATAGGAGAGAACAGAGAGAAACCTAAATATAAAAACTGCTACTCTAGACGAACGCTTCAACCTAGAAGAACAAAATTTGGTGAGCCAAGTGGGATTTGTGTACTGATCATTACCACCAACTATCATCAAGATTGGGTGAAAAAATATTTGCTGGTGTTTCTGAAACTTGTAATTTCTTAGAAGCTTGGCAACCCCTCTCAATTAAAGTGCTTTTCCACAGTCTGTGCCTAGGGCTACATGAAGAGGAAAAAAACCATAGAGACAAAACCGAGAACTCCTTTATTTTGTCAAGTTTCTAGGAGCTACTACAAACCATGTTGGATTTAGAGTTCCAAATTCATCTATCTATATAGGAGAGAACAGAGGGAAACCTAAATATAAAAACTGCTACTGTAGACGAACGCTTCAACCTAGAAGAACAAATTTTGGTGAGCCAAGTGGGATTAGTGTACTGATCATTAGCAACAAGTATCATCAAGATTGGGTGAAAAAATATTTGCTGGTATTTTGGAAACTCGTTATTTCTTAGATGCTTGGCAACCCATCTCAATGAAAGTGCTTCCACTGTCTGTGCCTAGGGCTACTTGAAGAGGAAACAAACCATAGAGACAAAACTGAGAACTCCTTTATTGTGTCAAGTTTCAAAGAGCTACTACAAACCATGTTGGATTTAGAGTTCCAAATTCATTATGTATATAGGAGAGAGTAGAGTGAAACCTAAATATAAAAACTGCTACTGTAGACGAACCCTTCAACCTAGAAGAACAAAATTTGGTGAGCCAAGTGGGATTTTTGAACTGATCATTACCACCAAGTATCATCAAGATTGGGTGAAAAAATATTTGCTGGTATTTCAGAAACTCGTAATTTCTTAGAAGCTTGGCAACCCCTCTCAATGAAAGTGCTTTTCCACAGTCTGTGCCTAGGGCTACTTAAAGAGGAAACAAACCATAATGACAAAACTGAGAACTCCTTTATTTTTTCAAGTTTCAAAGAGCTACTACAAACCATGTTGGATTTAGAGTTCCAAATTCATCTATCTATATATGAGAGAACAGAGTGGAACCTAAATATATAAACATCTACTGTATTGAACGCATCAACCTAGAAGAACAAAATTTGGTGAGCCAAGTGGGATTAGTGTACTGATCATTACCACCAAGTATCATCAAGATTGGGTGAAAAAATATTTGCTGGTATTTCGGAAACTCGTTATTTCTTAGAAGCTGGGCAACCCCTCTCAAACAAAGTGCTTTTCCACAGTGTGTTCCTATGGCTATTTGAAGACGAAACAATCCATAGAGACAAAACTCAGAACTCCTTTATTTTGTCAAGTTTCAAAGAGCTACTACAAACCATGTTGGATTTAGAGTTCCAAATTCATCTATCTATACAGGAGAGAACAGAGGGAAACCTAAATATAAAAACCGCTACTGTAGACGAACGCTTCAACCTAGAAGAACAAAATTTGGTGAGCCAAGTGGGATTTGTGTACTGATCATTACCACCAAGTATCATCAAGATTGGGTGAAAAAATTTTTGCTGGTATTTTGGAAACTCGTAATTTCTTAGAAGCTTGGCAACCCCTCTCCATGAAAGTGCTTTTCCACAGTCTGTGACTCGGGCTACTTGAAGAGGAAACAAATCATATAGACAAAATTGAGAACTCCTTTATTTTGTCAAGTTTCAAAAAGCTACTACAAACCATGTTGGATTTAGAGTTCCAAATTCATGTTTCTATATATGAGAGAACCGAGTGAAACCTAAATATATAAACTGCTCCTGTAGGCGAACGCTTCAACGTAGAAGAACAAAATTTGGTGAGCCAAGTGGGATTTGTATACTGATAATTACCACCAAGTATCATCAAGATTGGGTGAAAAAATATTTGCTGGTATTTTGGAAACTCGTTATTTCTTAGAAGCTTGGCAACCCATCTCAATGAAAGTGCTTCCACAGTCTGTGCCTACGGATACTTGAAGAGGAAACAAACCATAGAGACAAAACTGAGAACTCCTTTATTGTGTCAAGTTTCAAAGAGCTACTACAATCCATGTTGGATTTAGAGTTCCAAATTCATCTCTCTATATAGGAGAGAACAGAGAGAAACCTAAATATAAAAACTGCTACTCTAGACGAACGCTTCAACCTAGAAGAACAAAATTTGGTGAGCCAAGTGGGATTTGTGTACTGATCATTACCACCAACTATCATCAAGATTGGGTGAAAAAATATTTGCTGGTGTTTCTGAAACTTGTAATTTCTTAGAAGCTTGGCAACCCCTCTCAATTAAAGTGCTTTTCCACAGTCTGTGCCTAGGGCTACATGAAGAGGAAACAAACCATAGAGACAAAACCGAGAACTCCTTTATTTTGTCAAGTTTCTAGGAGCTACTACAAACCATGTTGGATTTAGAGTTCCAAATTCATCTATCTATATAGGAGAGAACAGAGGGAAACCTAAATATATAAACATCTACTGTATTGAACGCATCAACCTAGAAGAACAAAATTTGGTGAGCCAAGTGGGATTAGTGTACTGATCATTACCACCAAGTATCATCAAGATTGGGTGAAAAAATATTTGCTGGTATTTCGGAAACTCGTTATTTCTTAGAAGCTGGGTAACCCCTCTCAAACAAAGTGCTTTTCCACAGTGTGTTCCTATGGCTATTTGAAGACGAAACAATCCATAGAGACAAAACTCAGAACTCCTTTATTTTGTCAAGTTTCAAAGAGCTACTACAAACCATGTTGGATTTAGAGTTCCAAATTCATCTATCTATACAGGAGAGAACAGAGGGAAACCTAAATATAAAAACCGCTACTGTAGACGAACGCTTCAACCTAGAAGAACAAAATTTGGTGAGCCAAGTGGGATTTGTGTACTGATCATTACCACCAAGTATCATCAAGATTGGGTGAAAAAATATTTGCTGGTATTTTGGAACTCGTAATTTCTTAGAAGCTTGGCAACCCCTCTCCATGAAAGTGCTTTTCCACAGTCTGTGACTCGGGCTACTTGAAGAGGAAACAAATCATATAGACAAAATTGAGAACTCCTTTATTTTGTCAAGTTTCAAAAAGCTACTACAAACCATGTTGGATTTAGAGTTCCAAATTCATGTTTCTATATATGAGAGAACCGAGTGAAACCTAAATATATAAACTGCTCCTGTAGGCGAACGCTTCAACGTAGAAGAACAAAATTTGGTGAGCCAAGTGGGATTTGTATACTGATAATTACCACCAAGTATCATCAAGATTGGGTGAAAAAATATTTGCTGGTATTTTGGAAACTCGTTATTTCTTAGAAGCTTGGCAACCCATCTCAATGAAAGTGCTTCCACAGTCTGTGCCTACGGATACTTGAAGAGGAAACAAACCATAGAGACAAAACTGAGAACTCCTTTATTGTGTCAAGTTTCAAAGAGCTACTACAATCCATGTTGGATTTAGAGTTCCAAATTCATCTCTCTATATAGGAGAGAACAGAGAGAAACCTAAATATAAAAACTGCTACTCTAGACGAACGCTTCAACCTAGAAGAACAAAATTTGGTGAGCCAAGTGGGATTTGTGTACTGATCATTACCACCAACTATCATCAAGATTGGGTGAAAAAATATTTGCTGGTGTTTCTGAAACTTGTAATTTCTTAGAAGCTTGGCAACCCCTCTCAATTAAAGTGCTTTTCCACAGTCTGTGCCTAGGGCTACATGAAGAGGAAACAAACCATAGAGACAAAACCGAGAACTCCTTTATTTTGTCAAGTTTCTAGGAGCTACTACAAACCATGTTGGATTTAGAGTTCCAAATTCATCTATCTATATAGGAGAGAACAGAGGGAAACCTAAATATAAAAACTGCTACTGTAGACGAACGCTTCAACCTAGAAGAACAAATTTTGGTGAGCCAAGTGGGATTAGTGTACTGATCATTAGCAACAAGTATCATCAAGATTGGGTGAAAAAATATTTGCTGGTATTTTGGAAACTCGTTATTTCTTAGATGCTTGGCAACCCATCTCAATGAAAGTGCTTCCACTGTCTGTGCATAGGGCTACTTGAAGAGGAAACAAACCATAGAGACAAAACTGAGAACTCCTTTATTGTGTCAAGTTTCAAAGAGCTACTACAAACCATGTTGGATTTAGAGTTCCAAATTCATTATGTATATAGGAGAGAGTAGAGTGAAACCTAAATATAAAAACTGCTACTGTAGACGAACCCTTCAACCTAGAAGAACAAAATTTGGTGAGCCAAGTGGGATTTTTGAACTGATCATTACCACCAAGTATCATCAAGATTGGGTGAAAAAATATTTGCTGGTATTTCAGAAACTCGTAATTTCTTAGAAGCTTGGCAACCCCTCTCAATGAAAGTGCTTTTCCACAGTCTGTGCCTAGGGCTACTTAAAGAGGAAACAAACCATAATGACAAAACTGAGAACTCCTTTATTTTTTCAAGTTTCAAAGAGCTACTACAAACCATGTTGGATTTAGAGTTCCAAATTCATCTATCTATATATGAGAGAACAGAGTGGAACCTAAATATATAAACATCTACTGTATTGAACGCATCAACCTAGAAGAACAAAATTTGGTGAGCCAAGTGGGATTAGTGTACTGATCATTACCACCAAGTATCATCAAGATTGGGTGAAAAAATATTTGCTGGTATTTCGGAAACTCGTTATTTCTTAGAAGCTGGGCAACCCCTCTCAAACAAAGTGCTTTTCCACAGTGTGTTCCTATGGCTATTTGAAGACGAAACAATCCATAGAGACAAAACTCAGAACTCCTTTATTTTGTCAAGTTTCAAAGAGCTACTACAAACCATGTTGGATTTAGAGTTCCAAATTCATCTATCTATACAGGAGAGAACAGAGGGAAACCTAAATATAAAAACCGCTACTGTAGACGAACGCTTCAACCTAGAAGAACAAAATTTGGTGAGCCAAGTGGGATTTGTGTACTGATCATTACCACCAAGTATCATCAAGATTGGGTGAAAAAATATTTGCTGGTATTTTGGAAACTCGTAATTTCTTAGAAGCTTGGCAACCCCTCTCCATGAAAGTGCTTTTCCACAGTCTGTGACTCGGGCTACTTGAAGAGGAAACAAATCATATAGACAAAATTGAGAACTCCTTTATTTTGTCAAGTTTCAAAAAGCTACTACAAACCATGTTGGATTTAGAGTTCCAAATTCATGTTTCTATATATGAGAGAACCGAGTGAAACCTAAATATATAAACTGCTCCTGTAGGCGAACGCTTCAACGTAGAAGAACAAAATTTGGTGAGCCAAGTGGGATTTGTATACTGATAATTACCACCAAGTATCATCAAGATTGGGTGAAAAAATATTTGCTGGTATTTTGGAAACTCGTTATTTCTTAGAAGCTTGGCAACCCATCTCAATGAAAGTGCTTCCACAGTCTGTGCCTACGGATACTTGAAGAGGAAACAAACCATAGAGACAAAACTGAGAACTCCTTTATTGTGTCAAGTTTCAAAGAGCTACTACAATCCATGTTGGATTTAGAGTTCCAAATTCATCTCTCTATATAGGAGAGAACAGAGAGAAACCTAAATATAAAAACTGCTACTCTAGACGAACGCTTCAACCTAGAAGAACAAAATTTGGTGAGCCAAGTGGGATTTGTGTACTGATCATTACCACCAACTATCATCAAGATTGGGTGAAAAAATATTTGCTGGTGTTTCTGAAACTTGTAATTTCTTAGAAGCTTGGCAACCCCTCTCAATTAAAGTGCTTTTCCACAGTCTGTGCCTAGGGCTACATGAAGAGGAAACAAACCATAGAGACAAAACCGAGAACTCCTTTATTTTGTCAAGTTTCTAGGAGCTACTACAAACCATGTTGGATTTAGAGTTCCAAATTCATCTATCTATATAGGAGAGAACAGAGGGAAACCTAAATATAAAAACTGCTACTGTAGACGAACGCTTCAACCTAGAAGAACAAAATTTGGTGAGCCAAGGGGGATTTGTGTACTGATCATTAGCAACAAGCATCATCAAGATTGGGTGAAAATATTTTTGCTGCTATTTCGGAAACTCTTTATTTCTTAGAAGCTTGGCAACCCCTCTCAATGAAAGTGCTTTTCCACAGTGTGTGCCTAGTGCTAATTGAAGAGGAAACAATCCATAGAGACAAAACTGAGAACTCCTTTATTTTGTCAAGTTTCAAAGTGCTACTACAAACCATGTGGGATATAGAGTTCCAAATTCATCTATCTATACAGGAGAGAACAGAGGGAAACCTAAATATAAAAACTGCTACTGTAGACGAACGCTTCAACCTAGAAGAACAAAATTTGGTGAGCCAAGTGGGATTTGTGTACTGATCATTACCACCAACTATCATCAAGATTGGGTGAAAAAATATTTGCTGGTGTTTCTGAAACTTGTAATTTCTTAGAAGCTTGGCAACCCCTCTCAATGAAAGTGCTTTTCCACAGTCTGTGCCTAGGGCTACTTGAAGAGGAAACAAACCATAGAGACAAAACTGAGAATTCCTTTATTTTGTCAAGTTTCAAAAAGCTACTACAAACCATGTTGGATTTAGAGTTCCATATTCATCTATCTATATAGGAGAGAACAGAGGGAAACCTAAATATAAAAACTGCTACTGTAGACGAACGCTTCAACCTAGAAGAACAAAATTTGGTGAGCCAAGTGGGATTTGTGTACTGATCATTACTACCAAGTATCATCAAGATTGGGTGAAAAAATATTTGCTGGTATTTCGGAAACTCTTTATTTCTTAGAAGCTTGGCAACCCCTCTCAATGAAAGTGCTTTTCCACAGTCTGTGGCTAGGGCTACTTGAAGAGGAAACAAACCATAGAGACAAAACTGAGAACTCCTTTATTTTGTCAAGTTTCAAAGAGCTACTACAAACCATGTTGGATTTAGAGTTCCAAATTCATCTATCTATATATGAGAGAACAGAGTGAAACCTAAATATAAAAACTGCTACTGTAGACGAACGCTTCAACCTAGAAGAACAAAATTTGGTGAGCCAAGTGGGATCTGTGTACTGATCATTACCACCAAGTATCATCAAGATTGGGTGAAAAAATATTTGCTGGTATTTCGGAAACTCGTTATTTCTTAGAAGCTTGGCAACCCCTCTCAATGAAAGTGCTTTTCCACAGTCTGTGCCTAGGGCTACTTGAAGAGGAAACAAACCATAGAGACAAAACTCTGAACTTCTTTATTTTGTCAGGTTTCAAAGAGCTACTGCAAACCATGTTGGATTTATAGTTCCAAATTTATCTATCCATATAGGAGAGAACAGAGGGAAACCTAAATATAAATACTGCTACTGTAGACGAACGCTTCAACCTAGAAGAACAAAATTTGGTGAGCCACGGAGGATTTGTGTACTGATCATTACCACGAAATATCATCAAGATTCGGTGAAAAAATATTTGCCTGTATTTCGGAAACTCTTTATTTCTTAGAAGCGTGGCAACCCCTCTCAATGAAAGTGCTTTTCCACAGTGTGTGCCTTGGGCTAATTTAAGAGGAAACAATCCATAGAGACCAAACTGAGAACTCCTTTATTTTGTCAAGTTTCAAAGAGCTACTACAAACCATGTGGGATTTAGAGTTCCAAATTCATCTATCTATACAGGAGAGAAAAGAGGGAAACCTAAATATAAAAACTGCTACTGTAGACGAACGCTTTAACCTAGATGAACAAAATTGGGTCGGCCAAGTGGGATTTGAGTACTGATCATTACCACCAAGTATCATCAAGATTGGGTGAGAAAATATATGCTGGTATTTAGGAAACTCGTAATTTCTTAGAAGCTTGGCAACCACTCTCAATGAAAGTGCTTTTCCACAGTCTGTGACTAGGGCTACTTGAAGAGGAAACAAACCATAGAGACAAAACTGAGAACTCCTTTATTTTGTCAAGTTTCAAAAAGCTACTACAATCCATGTTGGATTTAGAGTTCCAAATTCATCTATCTATACAGGAGAGAACAGAGGGAAACCTAAATATAAAAACCGCTACTGTAGACGAACGCTTCAACCTAGAAGAACAAAATTTGGTGAGCCAAGTGGGATTTGTGTACTGATCATTACCACCAAGTATCATCAAGATTGGGTGAAAAAATATTTGCTGGTATTTCGGAAACTCGTAATTTCTTAGAAGCTTGGCAACCCCTCTCCATGAAAGTGCTTTTCCACAGTCTGTGATTCGGGCTACTTGAAGAGGAAACAAATCATAGAGACAAAATTGAGAACTCCTTTATTTTGTCAAGTTTCAAAAAGCTACTTCAAACCATGTTGGATTTAGAGTTCCAAATTCATCTATCTATATAGGAGAGAACAGAGGGAAACCTAAATATGAAAACTGCTATTGTAGACGAATGCTTCAACCTAGAAGAACAAAATTTGGTGAGCCAAGTGGGATTTGTGTACTGATCATTACCACCAAGTATCATCAAGATTGGGTGAAAAAATATTTGCTGGTATTTTAGAAAATCGTTATTTCTTAGAAGCTTGGCAACCCATCTCAATGAAAGTGCTTTCCACAGTCTGTGCCTAGGGCTACTTGAAGAGGAAACAAACCATAGAGACAAAACTGAGAACTCCTTTATTTTGTCAAGTTTCAAAGAGCTACTACAATCCATGTTGGATTTAGAGTTCCAAATTCATCTATCTATATAGGAGAGAACAGAGAGAAACCTAAATATAAAAACTGCTACTGTAGACGAACGCTTCAACCTAGAAGAACAAAATTTGGTGAGCCAAGTGGGATTTGTGTACTGATCATTACCACCAAGTATCATCAAGATTGGGAGAAAAAATATTTGCTGGTATTTCGGAAACTCTTTATTTCTTTGAAGCTTGGCAACCCCTCTCAATGAAAGTGCTTTTACAAAGTGTGTGCCTAGGGCTAATTGAAGAGGAAAGAATCCATAGAGACAAAACTGAGAACTCCTTTATTTTGTCAAGTTTCAAAGAGCTACTACAAACCATGTGGGATTTAGAGTCCCAAATTCATCTATCTATACAGGAGAGAACAGAGGGAAACCTAAATATAAAAACTGGTACTGTGGACGAACGCTTCATCCTAGAAGAACAAAATTTGGTGAGCCAAGTGGGAATTTTGTACTGATCATTACCACCAAGTATCATCAAGATTGGGTGAAAAAATATTTGCTGTTATTTTGGAAACTCGTTATTTCTTAGAAGCTTGGCAACCCATCACAATGAAAGTGCTTCCACAGTCTGAGCCTAGGGCTACTTGAAGAGGAAACAAACCATAGAGACAAATCTGAGAACTCCTTTATTTTGTCAAGTTTCAAAGAGCTACTACAAACCATGTTGGATTTAGAGTTCCAAATTCATCTATCTATATAGGAGAGAACAGAGGGAAACCTAAATATAAAAACTGCTACTGTAGACGAAAGCTTCAAACTAGAAGATCAAAATTTGGTGAGCCAAGTGGGATCTGTGTACTGATCATTACCACCAAGTATCATCAAAATTGGGTGAAAAATATTTGCTGGTATTTCGGAAACTCGTTATTTCTTAGAAGCTTGGCAACCCCTCTCAATGAAAGTGCTTTTCCACAGTCTGTGCCTAGGGCTACTTGAAGAGGAAGACAAAACTGAGAACTCCTTTATTTTGTCAAGTTTCAAAGAGCTACTACAATCCATGTTGGATTTAGCGTTCCAAATTCATCTATCTATATAGGAGAGAACAGAGAGAAACCTAAATATAAAAACTGCTACTGTAGACGATCGCTTCAACCTAGAAGAACCAAATTTGGTGAGCCAAGTGGGAATTGTGTACTGATCATTACCACCAAGTATCATCAAGATTGGGTGAAAAAATATTTGCTGGTATTTCGGAAACTCGTTATTTCTTAGAAGCTTGGCAACCCCTCTCAATGAAAGTGCTTTTCCACAGTCTGTGACTAGGGCTACTTGAAGAGGAAAGAAACCATAGAGACAAAACTGAGAACTCCTTTTTTTGTCAAGTTTCAAAGAGCTTCAACAAACCATGTAGGATTTAGAGTTCCAAATTCATCTATCTATATATGAGACAACAGAGTGAAACCTAAATATAAAAACTGCTACTGTGGACGAACGCTTCAACCTAGAAGAACAAAATTTGGTGAGCCAAGTGGGATTTGTGTGCTGATCATTACCACCAAGTATCATCAAGATTGGGTGAAAAAATATTTGCTGGTATTTCAGAAACTTGTAATTTCTTAGAAGCTTGGCAAACTCTCTCAATGAAAGTGCTTTTCCACAGTCTGTGCCTAGGGCTACTTGAAGAGGAAACAAACCATAGAGAAAAACCTGAGAACTCCTTTATTTTGTCAAGTTTCAAAGAGCTACTACAAACCATGTTGGATTTAGAGTTCCAAATTCATATATCTATATAGGAAAGAAGAGAGGGAAACCTAAATATAAAAAACTGCTACTGTAGAGGAACGCTTCAACCTAGAAGAACAAAATTTGGTGAGCCAAGTGGGATATGTGTACTGATCATTACCACTAAGAATCATCAAGATTGGGTGAAGAAATGTTTGCTGGTATTTTGGAAATTCGTTATTTCTTAGCAGCTTTGCAACCGATCTAAATGAAAGTGCTTACACAGTCTGTGCGTAGGGCAACTTGAAGAGGAAACAAACCATAGAGACAAAACAGAGAACTCCTTTATTTTGTCAAGTTTCAAAGAGCTACTACAATCCAAGTTGGATTTAGAGTTCCAAATTCATCTATCTATACAGGAGAGAAAAGAGGAAAACCTAAATATAAAAACTGCTACTGTAGACGAACGCTTTAACCTAGATGAACAAAATTGGGTCGGCCAAGTGGGATTTGAGTACTGATCATTACCACCAAGTATCATCAAGATTGGGTGAGAAAATATATGCTGGTATTTAGGAAACTCGTAATTTCTTAGAAGCTTGGCAACCACTCTCAATGAAAGTGCTTTTCCACAGTCTGTGACTAGGGCTACTTGAAGAGGAAACAAACCATAGAGACAAAACTGAGAACTCCTTTATTTTGTCAAGTTTCAAAAAGCTACTACAATCCATGTTGGATTTAGAGTTCCAAATTCATCTATCTATACAGGAGAGAACAGAGGGAAACCTAAATATAAAAACCGCTACTGTAGACGAACGCTTCAACCTAGAAGAACAAAATTTGGTGAGCCAAGTGGGATTTGTGTACTGATCATTACCACCAAGTATCATCAAGATTGGGTGAAAAAATATTTGCTGGTATTTCGGAAACTCGTAATTTCTTAGAAGCTTGGCAACCCCTCTCCATGAAAGTGCTTTTCCACAGTCTGTGATTCGGGCTACTTGAAGAGGAAACAAATCATAGAGACAAAATTGAGAACTCCTTTATTTTGTCAAGTTTCAAAAAGCTACTACAAACCATGTTGGATTTAGAGTTCCAAATTCATCTATCTATATAGGAGAGAACAGAGGGAAACCTAAATATGAAAACTGCTATTGTAGACGAATGCTTCAACCTAGAAGAACAAAATTTGGTGAGCCAAGTGGGATTTGTGTACTGATCATTACCACCAAGTATCATCAAGATTGGGTGAAAAAATATTTGCTGGTATTTTAGAAAATCGTTATTTCTTAGAAGCTTGGCAACCCATCTCAATGAAAGTGCTTTCCACAGTCTGTGCCTAGGGCTACTTGAAGAGGAAACAAACCATAGAGACAAAACTGAGAACTCCTTTATTTTGTCAAGTTTCAAAGAGCTACTACAATCCATGTTGGATTTAGAGTTCCAAATTCATCTATCTATATAGGAGAGAACAGAGAGAAACCTAAATATAAAAACTGCTACTGTAGACGAACGCTTCAACCTAGAAGAACAAAATTTGGTGAGCCAAGTGGGATTTGTGTACTGATCATTACCACCAAGTATCATCAAGATTGGGAGAAAAAATATTTGCTGGTATTTCGGAAACTCTTTATTTCTTTGAAGCTTGGCAACCCCTCTCAATGAAAGTGCTTTTACAAAGTGTGTGCCTAGGGCTAATTGAAGAGGAAAGAATCCATAGAGACAAAACTGAGAACTCCTTTATTTTGTCAAGTTTCAAAGAGCTACTACAAACCATGTGGGATTTAGAGTCCCAAATTCATCTATCTATACAGGAGAGAACAGAGGGAAACCTAAATATAAAAACTGGTACTGTGGACGAACGCTTCATCCTAGAAGAACAAAATTTGGTGAGCCAAGTGGGAATTTTGTACTGATCATTACCACCAAGTATCATCAAGATTGGGTGAAAAAATATTTGCTGTTATTTTGGAAACTCGTTATTTCTTAGAAGCTTGGCAACCCATCACAATGAAAGTGCTTCCACAGTCTGAGCCTAGGGCTACTTGAAGAGGAAACAAACCATAGAGACAAATCTGAGAACTCCTTTATTTTGTCAAGTTTCAAAGAGCTACTACAAACCATGTTGGATTTAGAGTTCCAAATTCATCTATCTATATAGGAGAGAACAGAGGGAAACCTAAATATAAAAACTGCTACTGTAGACGAAAGCTTCAAACTAGAAGATCAAAATTTGGTGAGCCAAGTGGGATCTGTGTACTGATCATTACCACCAAGTATCATCAAAATTGGGTGAAAAATATTTGCTGGTATTTCGGAAACTCGTTATTTCTTAGAAGCTTGGCAACCCCTCTCAATGAAAGTGCTTTTCCACAGTCTGTGCCTAGGGCTACTTGAAGAGGAAGACAAAACTGAGAACTCCTTTATTTTGTCAAGTTTCAAAGAGCTACTACAATCCATGTTGGATTTAGCGTTCCAAATTCATCTATCTATATAGGAGAGAACAGAGAGAAACCTAAATATAAAAACTGCTACTGTAGACGATCGCTTCAACCTAGAAGAACCAAATTTGGTGAGCCAAGTGGGATTTGTGTACTGATCATTACCACCAAGTATCATCAAGATTGGGTGAAAAAATATTTGCTGGTATTTCGGAAACTCGTTATTTCTTAGAAGCTTGGCAACCCCTCTCAATGAAAGTGCTTTTCCACAGTCTGTGACTAGGGCTACTTGAAGAGGAAAGAAACCATAGAGACAAAACTGAGAACTCCTTTTTTTGTCAAGTTTCAAAGAGCTTCAACAAACCATGTAGGATTTAGAGTTCCAAATTCATCTATCTATATATGAGACAACAGAGTGAAACCTAAATATAAAAACTGCTACTGTGGACGAACGCTTCAACCTAGAAGAACAAAATTTGGTGAGCCAAGTGGGATTTGTGTGCTGATCATTACCACCAAGTATCATCAAGATTGGGTGAAAAAATATTTGCTGGTATTTCAGAAACTTGTAATTTCTTAGAAGCTTGGCAAACTCTCTCAATGAAAGTGCTTTTCCACAGTCTGTGCCTAGGGCTACTTGAAGAGGAAACAAACCATAGAGAAAAACCTGAGAACTCCTTTATTTTGTCAAGTTTCAAAGAGCTACTACAAACCATGTTGGATTTAGAGTTCCAAATTCATATATCTATATAGGAAAGAAGAGAGGGAAACCTAAATATAAAAAACTGCTACTGTAGAGGAACGCTTCAACCTAGAAGAACAAAATTTGGTGAGCCAAGTGGGATATGTGTACTGATCATTACCACTAAGAATCATCAAGATTGGGTGAAGAAATGTTTGCTGGTATTTTGGAAATTCGTTATTTCTTAGCAGCTTTGCAACCCATCTAAATGAAAGTGCTTACACAGTCTGTGCGTAGGGCAACTTGAAGAGGAAACAAACCATAGAGACAAAACAGAGAACTCCTTTATTTTGTCAAGTTTCAAAGAGCTACTACAATCCAAGTTGGATTTAGAGTTCCAAATTCATCTATCTATATAGGAGAGAACAGAGAGAAACCTAAATATAAAAACTGCTACTGTTGACGAACGCTTCAACCTAGAAGAACAAAATTGGTGAGCCAAGTGGGATTTGTGTACTCATCATTAGCAACAAGTATCATCAAGATTGGGTGAAAAAATATTTGCTGGTATTTCGGTAAATCGTTATTTCTTAGAAGCTTGGCAACCCCTCTCAATGAAAGTGCTTTTCCACAGTCTGTGCCTAGGGCTATTTGAAGAGGAAACAAACCATAGAGACAAAACTCAGAACTTCTTTATTTTGTCAAGTTTCAAAGAGCTACTACAAACCATGTTGTATTTAGAGTTCCAGATTCATATATCTATATATGAGAGAACAGAGAGAAACCTAAATATAAAAACTGCTACTGTAGACGAACGCTTCAACATAGAAGAACAAAATTTGGTGAGATAAGTGGGATTTGTGTACTGATCATTACCACCAAGTATCATCAAGATTGGGTGAAAAAATATTGGCTGGTATTTCGGAAACTTGTAATTTCTTAGAAGCTTGGCAAACTCTCTCAATGAAAGTGCTTTTCCACAGTCTGTGCCTAGGGCTACTAGAAGAGGAAACAAACCATAGAGACAAAACTGAGAACTCCTTTATTTTGACAAGTTTCAAAGAGCTACTACAAACCATGTTGGATTTAGAGTTCCAAATTCATCTATCTATATATGAGAGAACAGAGTGAAATCCTAAATATAAAAACGGCTACTGTAGACGAACGCTTCAACCTAGAAGAACAAAATTTGGTGAGCGAAATGGGAACTGTGTACTGATCATTACCCCCAAGTATCATCAAGATTGGGTGAAAAAATATTTGCTGGTATTTCGGAAACTCGTTATTTCTTAGAAGCTTGGCAACCCCTCTCAATGAAAGTGCTTTTCCACAGTCTCTGCCTAGTGCTACTTGAAGAGGAAACAAACCATAGAGACAAAACTGAGAACTCCTTTATTTTGTCAAGTTTCAAAGAGCTACTACAATCCCAGTTGGATTTAAAGTTCCAAATTAATCTATCTATATAGGAGAGAAGAGAGAGAAACCTAAATATAAAAAACTGCTACTGTAGACGAACGCTTCAACCTAGAAGAACAAAATTTGGTGAGCCAAGTGGGATTTGTGTACTGATCATTACCACCAAGTATCATCAAGATTGGGTGAAAAAATATTTGCTGGTATTTTGGAAACTCGTTATTTCTTAGCAGATTTGCAACCCATCTAAATGAAAGTGCTTACACAGTCTGTGCGTAGGGCAACTTGAAGAGGAAACAAACCATAGAGACAAAACTGAGAACTCCTTCATTTTGTCAAGTTTCAAAGAGCTACTACAATCCAAGTTGGATTTAGAGTTCCAAATTCATCTATCTATATACGAGAGAACAGAGAGAAACCTAAATATAAAAACTGCTACTGTAGACGAACGCTTCAACCTAGAAGAACAAAATTTGGTGAGCCAAGTGGGATTTGTGTACTCATCATTAGCAACAAGTATCATCAAGATTGGGTGGAAAAATATTTGCTGGTATTTCGGAAAATCGTTAATTCTTAGAAGCTTGGCAACCCCTCTCAATGAGGTGCTTTTCCACAGTCTGTGCCTAGGGCTACTTGAAGAGGAAACAAACCATAGAGACAAAACTCAGAACTCCTTTATTTTGTCAAGTTTCAAAGAGCTACTACAAACCATGTTGGATTTAGAGTTCCAAATTCATCTATCTATATATGAGAGAACAGAGTGAAACCTAAATATAAAAACGGCTACTTTAGATGAACGCTTCAACCTAGAAGAACAAAATTTGGTGACCAAGTGGGATCTGTGTACTGATCATTACCACCAAGTATCATCAAGATTGGGTGAAAAAATATTTGCTGGTATTTCCGAAACTCGTTATTTCTTAGAAGCTTGGCAACCCCTCTCAATGAAAGTGCTTTTCCACAGTCTGTGCCTAGGGCTACTTGAAGAGGAAACAATCCATAGAGACAAAATTGAGAACTCCTTTACTTTGTCAAGTTTCAAAGAGCTACTACAAATCATGTTGGATTTAGAGTTCCAAATTCATCTATCTATATATGAGAGAACAGAGTGAAACCTAAATATAAAAACTGCTACTGTAGACGAACGCTTCAACCTAAAAGAACAAAATTTGGTGAGCCAAGTGGAATTTGTGTACTGTCATTACCACCAAGTATCATCAAGGTTGGGTGAAAAAATATTTGCTGGTATTTTGGAAACTCGTTATTTCTTAGAAGCTTTGCAACTCCTCTCAATGAAAGTGCTTTTCCACAGTCTGTGCCTAGGGCTACTTGAAGAGGAAACAAACCATAAAGACAAAACTGAGAACTCCTTTTTTTTGTCAAGTTTCAAAGAGCTACTATAAACCATGTTGGATTTAGAGTTGCAAATTCATCTATCTATATAGGAGAGAACACAGGAAGCCTATATATAAAAACTGCTATTGTAGACGAACGCTTCAAACTCGAAGAACAAAATTTGGTGAGCCAAGTGGGATTTGTGTACTGATCATTACCACCAAGTATCATCAAGATTAGGTGAAACAATATTTGCTGGTATTTTGGAAACTCGTTATTCCTTAGAAGCTTGGCAACCCATCTCAATGAAAGTGCTTTCCACAGTCTGTGCCTAGGGCTACTTGAAGAGGAAACAAACCATAGAGACAAAACTGAGAACTCTTTTATTTTGTAAATTTTCAAAGAGCTACTACAAACCATGTTGGATTTAGAGTTCCAAGTTCATCTATTTATATATGAGACAACAGAGTGAAACCTAAATATAAAAACGGCTACTGTAGACGAAAGCTTCAACCTAGAAGAACAAAATTTGGTGAGCCAAGTGGGTACTGTGTACTGATCATTACCACAAAGTATCATCAAGATTGGGTGAAAAAATATTTGCTGATATTTCGGAAACTCGTTATTTCTTAGAAGCTTGGCAACCCCTCTCAATGAAAGTGGTTTTCCACAGTCTGTGCCTAGGGCTACTTGAAGTGGAAACAAAAAATAGAGACAAAACTCAGAACTCTTTATTTTGTCAAGTTTCAAAGAGCTACTACAAACCATGTTGGATTTAGAGTTCCAAATTCATCTATCTATATATGAGAGAACAGAGTGAAACCTAAATATAAAACCTGCTACTTTAGACGAACGCTTCAACCTAGAAGAAGAAAATTTGGTGAGCCAAGTGGGATCTGTGTACTGATCATTACCACCAAGTATCATCAAGATTGGGTGAAAAAATATTTGCTGGTATTTCGGAAACCCGTTATTTCTTAGAAGCTTGGCAACCCCTCTCAATGAAAGTGCTTTTCCACAGTCTTGCCTAGGGCTACTTGAAGAGGAAACAAACCATAGAGACAAAACTGAGAACTCCTTTATTTTGTCAAGTTTCAAAGAGGTACTACAATCCATATTGGATTTAAAGTTCCAAATTCATCTATCTATATAGGAGAGAACAGAGAGAAACCTAAATATAAAAACTGCTACTGTAGACGAACGCTTCAACCTAGAAGAACAAAATTTGTTGAGCCAAGTGGGATTTGTGTACTGATCATTACCACCAAGTATCATCAAGATTGGGTGAAAAAATATTTGCTGGTATTTTGGAAACTCGTTATTTCTTAGAAGCTTGGCAACCCATCAGAATGAAAGTGCTTCCACAATCTGTGCCTAGGGCTACTTAAAGAGGACACAAACCATAGAGACAAAACTGAGAACTCCTTTATTTTGTCAAGTTTCAAAGAGCTACTACAATCCATGTTGGATTTAGAATTCCAAACTCATCTATCTATATAGGAGAGAACAGAGAGAAACCTAAATGTAAAAATTGCTACTGTAGACGAACGCTTCAACCTAGAAGAACAAAATTTGGTGAGCCAAGTGGGATTTGTGTACTCATCATTAGCAACAAGTATCATCAAGATTGGGTGGAAAAATATTTGCTGGTATTTCGGAAAATCGTTAATTCTTAGAAGCTTGGCAACCCCTCTCAATGAGGTGCTTTTCCACAGTCTGTGCCTAGGGCTACTTGAAGAGGAAACAAACCATAGAGACAAAACTCAGAACTCCTTTATTTTGTCAAGTTTCAAAGAGCTACTACAAACCATGTTGGATTTAGAGTTCCAAATTCATCTATCTATATATGAGAGAACAGAGTGAAACCTAAATATAAAAACGGCTACTTTAGATGAACGCTTCAACCTAGAAGAACAAAATTTGGTGACCAAGTGGGATCTGTGTACTGATCATTACCACCAAGTATCATCAAGATTGGGTGAAAAAATATTTGCTGGTATTTCCGAAACTCGTTATTTCTTAGAAGCTTGGCAACCCCTCTCAATGAAAGTGCTTTTCCACAGTCTGTGCCTAGGGCTACTTGAAGAGGAAACAATCCATAGAGACAAAATTGAGAACTCCTTTACTTTGTCAAGTTTCAAAGAGCTACTACAAATCATGTTGGATTTAGAGTTCCAAATTCATCTATCTATATATGAGAGAACAGAGTGAAACCTAAATATAAAAACTGCTACTGTAGACGAACGCTTCAACCTAAAAGAACAAAATTTGGTGAGCCAAGTGGAATTTGTGTACTGTCATTACCACCAAGTATCATCAAGGTTGGGTGAAAAAATATTTGTTGGTATTTTGGAAACTCGTTATTTCTTAGAAGCTTTGCAACTCCTCTCAATGAAAGTGCTTTTCCACAGTCTGTGCCTAGGGCTACTTGAAGAGGAAACAAACCATAAAGACAAAACTGAGAACTCCTTTTTTTTGTCAAGTTTCAAAGAGCTACTATAAACCATGTTGGATTTAGAGTTGCAAATTCATCTATCTATATAGGAGAGAACACAGGAAGCCTATATATAAAAACTGCTATTGTAGACGAACGCTTCAAACTCGAAGAACAAAATTTGGTGAGCCAAGTGGGATTTGTGTACTGATCATTACCACCAAGTATCATCAAGATTAGGTGAAACAATATTTGCTGGTATTTTGGAAACTCGTTATTCCTTAGAAGCTTGGCAACCCATCTCAATGAAAGTGCTTTCCACAGTCTGTGCCTAGGGCTACTTGAAGAGGAAACAAACCATAGAGACAAAACTGAGAACTCTTTTATTTTGTAAATTTTCAAAGAGCTACTACAAACCATGTTGGATTTAGAGTTCCAAGTTCATCTATTTATATATGAGACAACAGAGTGAAACCTAAATATAAAAACGGCTACTGTAGACGAAAGCTTCAACCTAGAAGAACAAAATTTGGTGAGCCAAGTGGGTACTGTGTACTGATCATTACCACAAAGTATCATCAAGATTGGGTGAAAAAATATTTGCTGATATTTCGGAAACTCGTTATTTCTTAGAAGCTTGGCAACCCCTCTCAATGAAAGTGGTTTTCCACAGTCTGTGCCTAGGGCTACTTGAAGTGGAAACAAAAAATAGAGACAAAACTCAGAACTCTTTATTTTGTCAAGTTTCAAAGAGCTACTACAAACCATGTTGGATTTAGAGTTCCAAATTCATCTATCTATATATGAGAGAACAGAGTGAAACCTAAATATAAAACCTGCTACTTTAGACGAACGCTTCAACCTAGAAGAAGAAAATTTGGTGAGCCAAGTGGGATCTGTGTACTGATCATTACCACCAAGTATCATCAAGATTGGGTGAAAAAATATTTGCTGGTATTTCGGAAACCCGTTATTTCTTAGAAGCTTGGCAACCCCTCTCAATGAAAGTGCTTTTCCACAGTCTTGCCTAGGGCTACTTGAAGAGGAAACAAACCATAGAGACAAAACTGAGAACTCCTTTATTTTGTCAAGTTTCAAAGAGGTACTACAATCCATATTGGATTTAAAGTTCCAAATTCATCTATCTATATAGGAGAGAACAGAGAGAAACCTAAATATAAAAACTGCTACTGTAGACGAACGCTTCAACCTAGAAGAACAAAATTTGTTGAGCCAAGTGGGATTTGTGTACTGATCATTACCACCAAGTATCATCAAGATTGGGTGAAAAAATATTTGCTGGTATTTTGGAAACTCGTTATTTCTTAGAAGCTTGGCAACCCATCAGAATGAAAGTGCTTCCACAATCTGTGCCTAGGGCTACTTAAAGAGGACACAAACCATAGAGACAAAACTGAGAACTCCTTTATTTTGTCAAGTTTCAAAGAGCTACTACAATCCATGTTGGATTTAGAATTCCAAACTCATCTATCTATATAGGAGAGAACAGAGAGAAACCTAAATGTAAAAATTGCTACTGTAGACGAACGCTTCAACCTAGAAGAACAAAATTTGGTGAGCCAAGTGGGATTTGTGTACTGATCATTACAACCAAGTATCATCAAGATTCGGTGTAAAAATATTTGCTGGTGTTTCGGAAACTTGTAATTTCTTAGAAGCTTGGCAACCACTCTCAATGAAAGTGCATTTCCACAGTCTGTGCCTAGGGCTACTTGAAGAGAAAAGAAACCATAGAGACCAAACTGAGAACTCCTTTATTTTGTCAAGTTTCCAAGAGCTACTACAAACCATGTTGGATTTAGAGTTCCAAATTCATCTATCTATATAGGAGAGAACAGAGGGAAACCTAAATATAAAAACTGCTACTGTAGACGAACTCTTTAACCTAGAAGAACAAAATTTGGTGAGCCAAGTGGGATCTGTGTACTGATCATTAGCAACAAGTATCATCAAGAATGGGTGAAAAAATATTTGCTGGTATTTCGGAAACTCGTTATTTCTTAGAGCTTGGCAACCCCTCTCAATGAAAGTGCTTTTCCACAGTCTGTGCCTAGGGCTACTTGAAGAGGAAACAAACCATAGAGACAAAACTGAGAACTCCTTTTTTTTGTCAAGTTTCAAAGAGCTTCAACAAACCATGTTGGATTTAGAGTTCCAAATTCATCTATCTATATATGAGACAACAGAGTGAAACCTAAATATAAAAACTGCTACTGTGGACGAACGCTTCAACCTAGAAGAACAAAATTTGGTGAGCCAAGTGGGATTTGTGTGCTGATCATTACCACCAAGTATCATCAACATTGGGTGAAAAAATATTTGCTGGTATTTCGGAAACTTGTAATTTCTTAGAAGCTTGGCAAACTCTGTCAATGAAAGTGCTTTTCCACAGTCTGTGCCTAGGGCTACTTGAAGAGGAAACAAACCATAGAGAAAAACCTGAGAACTCCTTTATTTTGTCAAGTTTCAAAGAGCTACTACAAACCATGTTGGATTTAGTGTTCCAAATTCATATATCTATATAGGAGAGAAGAGAGGGAAACCTAAATATAAAAAACTGCTACTGTAGAGGAACGCTTAAACCTAGAAGAACAAAATTTGGTGAGCCAAGTGGGATCTGTGTACTGATCATTACCACCAAGTATCATCAAGATTGGGTGAAGAAATGTTTGCTAGTATTTTGGAAACTCGTTATTTCTTAGCAGCTTTGCAACCCATTTAAATGTAAGTGCTTACACAGTCTGTGCGTAGGGCAACTTGAAGAGGAAACAAACCATAGAGACAAAACTGATAACTCCTTTATTTTGTCAAGTTCCAAAGAGCTACTACAATCCAAGTTATGATTAGGCTTCCAAATTCATCTATCTATATAGGAGAGAACAGAGAGAAACCTAAATATAAAAACTGCTACTGTAGACGAACGCTTCAAACTAGAAGAACAAAATTGGTGAGCCAAGTGGGATTTGTGTACTCATCATTAGCAACAAGTATCATCAAGATTGGGTGAAAAAATATTTGCTGGTATTTCGGAAAATCGTTATTTCTTAGAAGCTTGGCAACCCCTCTCAATGAAAGTGCTTTTCCACAGTCTGTGCTAGGGCTACTTGAAGAGGAAACAAACCATAGAGACAAAACTCAGAACCCCTTTATTTTGTCACGTTTCAAAGAGCTACTACAATCCATGTTGTATTTAGAGTTCCAGATTCATATATCTATATATGAGAGAACAGAGTGAAACCTAAATATAAAAACTGCTACTGTGGACGAACGCTTCAACCTAGAAGAACAAAATTTGTTGAGCCAAGTGGGATCTGTGTACTGATCATTACCACCAAGTATCATCATGATTGGGTGAAAAAATACTTCCTGGTATTTCGGAAACTCGTTATTTCTTAGAAGCTTGGCAACCCCTCTCAATGAAAGTGTTTTTCAACAGTCTGTGCCTAGGGCTACTTGAAGAGGAAACAAACCATAAAGAAAAAACTGAGAACTCCTTTCTTTTGTCAAGTTTCAAAGAGCTACTACAATCCAAGATGGATTTATAGTTCCAAATTCATCTATCTATATAGGAGAGAACACAGAGAAACCTAAATATAAAAACTGCTACTGTAGACGAACGCTTCAACATAGAAGAACAAAATTTGGTGAGATAAGTGGGATTTGTGTACTGATCATTACCACCAAGTATCATCAAGATTGGGTGAAAAAATATTTGCTGGTATTTCGGAAACTTGTAATTTCTTAGAAGCTTGGCAAATTCTCTCAATGAAAGTGCTTTTCCACAGTCTGTGTCTAGGGCTACTAGAAGAGGAAACAAACCATAGAGACAAAACTGAGAACTCCTTTATTTTGTCAAGTTTCAAAGAGCTACTACAAACCATGTTAGATTTAGAGTTCCAAATTCATATATCTAAGTAGGAGAAAAGAGGGAAACCTAAATATAAAAACTGCTACTGTAGGCAAACGCTTCAACCTAGAAGAACACAATTTGGTGAGCCAAGTGGGATTTGTGTACTGATCATTAGCAACAAGTATCATCAAGATTGGGTGAAAAAATATTTGCTGGTATTTCACAAACTCGTTATTTCTTAGAAGCTTGGCAACCCCTCTCAATGAAAGTGCTTTTCCACAGTGTGTGCCTAGTGCTAATTGAAGAGGAAACAATCCATAGAGACAAAGCTGAGAACTCTTTTATTTTGTCAAGTTTCAAAGAGCTACTACAAACCATGTTGGATTTAGAGTTCCAAATTCATCTATCTATACAGGAGAGAACAGAGGGAACCTAAATATAAAAACTGCTACTGTAGACGAACGCTTCAACCTAGAAGAACAAAATATGGTGAGCCAAGTGGGATTTGTGTACTGATCATTAGAAACAAGTATCATGAAGATTGGGTGTAAAAATATTTGCTGGTACTTCAGAAACTCGTTATTTTTTAGAAGCTTGGCAACCCCTCTCAATGAAAGTCCTTTTCCACAGTCTGCGCCTAGGGCTATTTGAAGAGGAAACAAAACATAGAGACAAAACTGAGAACTCCTTTATTTTGTCACGTTTCAAAGAGCTACTACAAACCATGTTGGATTTAGAGTTCCAAATTCATCTATCTATATATGAGAGAACTGAGTGAAACCTAAATATAAAAAAGGCTACTGTAGATGAACGCTTCAACCTAGAAGAACAAAATTTGGTGAGCCAAGTGGGAACTGTGTACTGATCATTACCACCAAGTATCATCATGATCGGGTGAAAAAATATTTGCTGGTATTTCGGAAACTCGTTATTTCTTAGAAGCTTGGCAACCCCTCTCAATGAAAGTGCTTTTCCACAGTCTCTGCCTAGGGCTACTTGAAGAGGAAACAAACCATAGAGACAAAACTGGGAACTCCTTTATTTTGTCAAGTTTCAAAGAGCTACTACAATCCCTGTTGGATTTAAAGTTCCAAATTTATCTATCTATATAGGAGAGAAGCGAGAGAAACCTAAATAAAATAAACTGCTACTGTAGACGAACGCTTCAACCTAGAAGAACAAAATTTGGTGAGCCAAGTGGGATTTGTGTACTCATCATTAGCAACAAGTATCATCAAGATTGGGTGAAAAAACATTTGCTGGTATTTCGGAAACTCGTTGTTTCTTAGAAGCTTGGCAACCCCTCTCAATGAAAGTGCTTTTCCACAGTCTGTGCCTAGGGCTACTTGAAGAGGAAACAAACCATAGAGACAAAACTCAGAACTACTTTGTTTTGTCAAGTTTCAAAGAGCTACTACAAACCATGTTGGATTTAGAGTTCCAGATTCATATATCTATATAGGAGAGAACAGAGGGAAACCTAAATATTAAAACTGCTACTGTAGGAGAAAGCTTCAACCTAGAAGAACAAAATTTGGTGAGCCAAGTGGGATTTGTGTACTGATCATTAGCAACAAGTATCATCAAGATTGGGTGGAAAAATATTTGCTGGTATTTCGGAAAATCGTTAATTCTTAGAAGCTTGGCAACCCCTCTCAATGAAAGTGCTTTTCCAGAGTCTGTGCCTAGGGCTACTTGAAGAGGAAACAAACCATAGAGACAAAACTCAGAACTCCTTTATTTTGTCAAGTTTCAAAGAGCTACTACAAACCATGTTGGATTTAGAGTTCCATTTTCATATATCTATATAGGAGAGAACAGAGGGAAACCTAAATATAAAAACTGCTACTGTAGGAGAAAGCTTCAACCTAGAAGAACAAAATTTGGTGAGCCAAGTGGGATTTGTGTACTGATCATTAGCAACAAGTATCATCAAGATTGGGTGGAAAAATATTTGCTAATATTTCGGAAAATCGTTAATTCTTAGAAGCTTGGCAACCCCTCTCAATGAAAGTGCTTTTCCACAGTCTGTGCATAGGGCTACTTTAAGAGGAAACAATCCATAGAAACAAAACTGAGAACTCCTTTATTTTGTCAATTTTCAAAGAGCTACTACAAACCATGTTGGATTTAGAGTTCCAAATTCATCTATCTATACAGGAGAGAACAGAGGGAAATCTAAATATAAAAACTGCTACTGTAGACGAACGCTACAACCTAGAAGAACAAAATTTGGTGAGCCAAGTGGGATGTGTGTACTGATCATTACCACCAAGTATCATCAAAATTGGGTAAAAAAATATTTGCTGGTATTTCGGAAACTCGTAATTTCTTAGAATCTTGGCAACCCCTCTCAATGGAAGTGCTTTTCCACAGTCTGTGCCTAGGGCTACTTGAAGAGGAAACAAACCATAGAGACAAAACTCAGAACCCCTTTATTTTGTCACGTTTCAAAGAGCTACTACAAACCATGTTGTATTTAGAGTTCCAGATTCATATATCTATATATGAGAGAACAGAGTGAAACCTAAATATAAAAACTGCTACTGTGGACGAACGCTTCAACCTAGAAGAACAAAATTTGGTGAGCCAAGTGGGATTTGTGTACTGATCATCAGCAACAAGTATCATCAAGATTGGGTGAAAAAATATTTGCTGGTACGTCGGAAACTCGTTATTTCTCAGAAGCTTGGCAACCCCTCTCAATGAAAGTGCTTTTCCACAGTGTGCACATATGGCTACGTGAAGAGGAAACAAACCATAGAGACAACACTCAGAACTCCTTTATTTTGTCAAGTTTCAAAGAGCTACTACAAACCATGTTGGATTTAAAGTTCCAAATTCATCTATCTATATAGGAGAGAACAGAGAGAAACCTAAATATAAAAACTGCTACTTTAGACGAACGCTTCAACCTAGAAGAACAAAATTTGGTGAGCCAAGTGGGATTTGTGTACTGATCATTACCACCAAGTATCATCAAGATTGGGTGAAGAAATATTTGCTGGTATTTCGGAAATTCGTTATTTCTTAGAAGCTTGGCAACCCATCTTAATGAAAGTGCTTCCACAGACTGTGCCTAGGGCTACTTGAAAAGGAAACAAACCATAGAGACAAAATTGAGAACACCTTTATTTTGTCAAGTTTCAAAGAGCTACTACAAATCATGTTGGATTTAGAGTTCCAAATTCATCTATCTATATATGAGAGAACAGAGTGAAACCTAAATATAAAAACTGCTACTGTAGACGAACGCTTCAACCTAGAAGAACAAAATTTGGTGAGCCAAGTGGAATTTGTGTACTGATCATTACCACCAAGTATCATCAATGTTGGGTGAAAAAATATTTGCTGGTATTTCGGAAACTCGTTATTTCTTTTTTTTTTTTTTTTTTTATTTATTTATTTTTTATTGGTTGTTCAAAAACCCTACAAAGCTCTTGACATATCATATTTCATACATTAGCATACATTAGCTTCAAGTGAGTTATGAACTCCCTTTTTTACCCCAAGTACAGATTGCAGAATCACATGGGTTACACATCCACATTTTTACATAATACCATAATAGTAACTGTTGTATTCTGCTACCTTTCCTATCCTCTACTATCCCCCCTCCCCTCCCCTCCCATCTTCTTTCTCTACCCCCTCTACTGTAATTCATTTCTCACCTTGTTTATTTTCCCATTCCACTTACAACCTCTTATATGTAATTTAGTATAACAATGAGGGTCTCCCTCCGTTTCCATGCAATTCCCCTTTTCTCTCCCTTTCCCTCCCACCTCATGTCTCTGTTTAAAGTTAATCTTTTCTTCCTGCTCTTCCTCCCTGCTTTATTCTTAGTTGCTCTCATTATATCAAAGATGACATTTGGTATTTGTTTTTTAGAGATTGGCTAGCTTCACTAAGCATAATCTGCTCTAGTGCCATCCATTTCCCTGCAAATTCCAAAATTTTGTCATTTTTTAGTGCTGTGTAATACTCCATGGTGTATAGATGCCACATTTTTTTAATCCATTCATCCATTGAAGGGCATCTGGGTTGGTTCCACAATCTAGCTATTGTAAATTGTGCTGCTATGAACATCGATGTGGCAGTATCCCTGTAATACGCTCTTTTAAGGTCTTCAGGGAATAGTCCGAGAAGGGCAATAGCTGGGTCAAATGGTGGTTCCATTCCCAGCTTTCCCAGGAATCTCCATACTGCTTTCCAAATTGGCCGCACCAATTTGCAGCCCCACCAGCAATGTACAAGAGAACCCTTTTCCCCACATCCTCGCCAGCACTTGTTGTTGTTTGATTTCATAATGGCTGCCAATCTTACTGGAGTGAGATGGTATCTTAGGGTGGTTTTGATTTGCATTTCTCTGACTGCTAGAGATGATGAGCACTTTTTCATGTACTTGTTGATTGATTGTATGTCCTCCTCTGAGAAGTTTCTGTTCAGGTCCTTGGCCCATTTGTTGACTGGGTTATTTGTTATCTTATTGTCTAATTTTTTGAGTTCTTTGTATATTCTGGATATTAGGGCTCTATCTGATGTGTGAGGAGTAAATATTTGTTCCCATGATGTAGGCTCCCTATTTACTTCTCTTATTGTTTCTCTTGCTGTGAAAAAACTTTTTAGTTTAAGTAAGTCCCATTTGTTGATTCTTGCTATTAACTCTTGTGCTATGGGTGTCCTATTAAGGAATTTGGAGCCCGACCCCACTATATGTAGATCATAGCCAACTCTTTCTTCTATCAGACGCAGAGTCTCTGATTTGATATCAAGGTCTTTGATCCATTTTGAGTTAACTTTTGTGCATGGTGAGAGGAGGGGGTTCAGTTTCATTTTGTTGCATATGGATTTCCAGTTTTCCCAACACCATTTGTTGAAGATGCTATCCTTCCTCCATTGCATGTTTTTAGCCCCTTTATCAAATATAAGATAGTTGTAACTTTGTGGATTGGTCTCTGTGTCCTCTATTCTGTACCATTGGTCCACCCGCCTGTTTTGGTACCAGTACCATGCTGTCTTTGTTACTACTGCTCTGTAATATAGTTTGAAATCTGGTATCGCTATACCGCCTGATTCGCACTTCCTGCTTAGAATTGCTTTTGCTATTCTGGGTCTTTTATTTTTCCATATGAATTTCATGATTGCTTTATCTATTTCTACAAGCAATGCCTTTGGGATTTTGATTGGCATTGCATTAAACCTATATAGAACTTTTGGTAATATCGCCATTTTGATGATGTTAGTTCTGCCTATCCATGAACAGGGTATATTTTTCCATCTTCTAAGATCTTCTTCTACTTCTCTCTTTAGGGTTCTGTAGTTTTCATTGTATAAATCTTTCACCTCTTTTGTTAGGTTGATTCCCAAGTATTTTATTTTTTTTGAGGATATTGTGTATGGAGTGGTTTTCCTCATTTCTATTTCAGAAGTTTTGTTGCTGATATACAGGAATACCTTTGATTTATGTGTGTTGATTTTATAACCTGCAACTTTGCTGAATTCATTTATTAGTTCTAGTAGTTTTTTTGTAGACTCTTTTGGGTCTTCTAGGTATAAAATCATGTCATCCGCAAATAATGATAATTTAAGTTCTTCTTTTCCAATTTTTATGCCTTTAATTTCTTTTGTCTGTCTAATTGCTCTGGCCAGTGTTTCAAGAACTATATTGAATAGAAGTGGTGATAGAGGGCATCCCTGTCTTGTTCCAGATTTTAGAGGGAATGCCTTCAATTTTTCTCCATTCAGAATGATGCTAGCCTGAGGCTTAGCATAGATAGCTTTTACAATGTCAAGGTAATTTCCTGTTATCCCTAGTTTTTCTAATGTTTTGAACATAAAGGGATGCTGTATTTTGTCGAATGCTTTTTCTGCGTCTATCGAGATGATCATATGGTTCTTATCTTTAAGTCTATTGATGTGGTGAATAACATTTATTGATTTCCGTATATTGAACCATCCTTGCATCCCAGGGATGAATCCTACTTGATCATGGTGCACAATTATTTTGATGTGCCTTTGTATCCGATTCGCCAGAATTTTATTGAGGATTTTTGCGTCTAGGTTCATCAGGGATATTGGTCTGTAATTTTCTTTCTTTGAGGTGTCTTTGTCTGGTTTCGGAATCAACGTGATGTTGGCCTCATAGAATGAATTTGGAAGAGCTCCCTCTTTTTCTATTTCCTGAAATAACTTGAAAAGTATTGGTATTAATTCTTCTTTAAAAGTTTTGTAAAACTCCGCTGTATACCCATCCGGTCCTGGGCTTTTCTTGGTGGGTAGTCTCTTGATTGCTTCTTCAATTTCCTCCATTGATATTGGTCTGTTCAAATTGTGTGTATCCTCCTGACTCAGTCTGGGCAAATCATATGTCTTAAGAAATTTATCGATGTCTTCACTATCTTCTATTTTATTGGAATATAGGTTTTCAAAATAATTTCTAATTGTCTTCTGTATTTCTGTAGCATCTGTTGTGATATTGCCTTTTTCATCCCGTATGTTAGTAATTTGAGTTCTCTCTCTTCTTCTCTTCGTTAGCATGGCTAAGGGTCTGTCAATCTTGTTTATTTTTTCGAAGAACCAACTTTTAGTTTTGTTGATTTTTTCAATAGTTTCTTTTGTTTCAATTTCGTTGATTTCCGCTCTGATTTTAATTATTTCTTGCCTTCTGCTGCATTTGCTGTTGTTTTGTTCTTCCTTTTCCAGGGCTTTGAGATGAAGTGTGAGCTCATTTATTTGTTGGTTTTTCTTTTTTTTGAGGAATGACCTCCAGGCGATGAATTTCCCTCTTAAAACTGCTTTCATTGTGTCCCATAGATTCCGATAAGTTGTGTCTGTATTTTCATTTATCTCTAAGAATTTTTTGATTTCCTCCTTTATGTCTTCTGTAACCCATTGATCATTCAGTAACATATTGTTCATTTTCCATGTGATATAGGATTTTCCCATCCTTCTTTTATCATTGATTTCCAGTTTCATTCCATTATGATCAGATAAAATGCATGGTATTATCTCCACCCCTTTATATTTACTGAGGTTTGCCCTATGGCATAATATATGGTCTATTTTTGAGAAGGATCCATGTGCTGCTGAGAAAAAAGTATATCCACTTGATGATGGTTGATATATTCTATATACGTCAGTTAAGTCTAGGTTATTGATTGTGTTATTTAGATCTATAGTTTCTTTATTCAACTTTTGTTTGGAGGATCTGTCCAATGGTGAGAGAGGTGTGTTGAAGTCACCCATAATTATTGTATTGTGGTCTATTTGATTCTTGAACTTGAGGAGAATTTGTTTTATGAACGTCGCAGCACCATTATTTGGTGCATAAATATTGATAATTGTTATGTCTTGTTGGTGAATGGTTCCTTTTAACAGTATATAATGGCCTTCCTTATCCCTTTGGATTAACTTAGTCTTGAAGTCGATTTTGTTCGATATGAGGATGGCCACACCTGCTTGTTTGCGAGGACCGTGTGCATGGTATATTTTTTCCCAACCTTTCACCTTCAGCCTGTGTATGTCTTTTCCTGTCAGATGTGTCTCCTGGAGGCAGCATATTGTTGGATTTGTTTTTTTAATCCATGTCACCAGTCTATGTCGCTTTATTGGAGAGTTTAAACCATTAATGTTTAGAGTTACTATTGCTATATGGTTTGTACTTCCATCCATGTTTGATTATTTGTCTCTCTCTTTTTTTTTTTTTTAAATTTAGTTTATTTCTCCATGATTAGCTTTCCCCCCTCCGTCAGTCTTTACTGGGGCACTTCCCACTGTTGGCTTTGGTTATTGTTTCTCATTTCTTCCTCGTGTAGTGTTTTGCCCAAGATATTCTGCAATGCTGGTTTTCTGGCTGCAAATTCTTTTAGCTTTTGTTTATCATGAAAGATTTTTATTTCGTTGTCGTACCTGAAGCTTAATTTTGCTGGATACAGAATTCTTGGTTGGCATCCATTGTCTTTCAGTGTTTGAAATACGTTGTTCCAGGATCTTCTCGCTTTCAGTGTCTGAGATGAAAAATCCGCTGTTAACCTTATTGGTTTACCCCTGAATGTAATCTGCCTCCTTTCTCTTGTAGCTTTTAATATTTTCTCTTTGTTCTGTATATTGGATATCTTCATAACAATGTGTCTTGGCGTTGGTCTACTTTGATTTTGTATGCTCGGTGTTCTGTATGCATCTACAATTTGTATATCTGTTTCCTTTTTTATTTCTGGAAAGTTTTCTGTAATTATTTCATGTAGTAGATTACACATTCCCTTGGTTTGAATCTCTGTGCCTTCCTCTATCCCGATCACTCTTAAATTTGGTTTTTTAATGTTATCACATATCTCTTGGATGCTTCTCTCGTGATTTTTGACCAGCCTATCAGAGTTGGCTAGACTCTTTTCAAGATGATATATTTTGTCTTCATTATCTGACGTTCTGGCTTCTACTTGCTCCACTCTGTTAGTGATACTCTCATTTGAGTTTTTAATTTGGTTTATAAGTTCCTTCATTTCTAAGATTATTGTCTGATTCTTTTTTATAATCTCTATCTCCTGATAAAGATGCTTAACTTCTTCTTTTATCTGTTTTTGTAATTCGTTCTCAATGTGTTCTTTTGCTGCTTGAATTTGCTGTCTCGTATCCTCTTTAAGGTTCCATTCCATCTGTCTAAGGTATTCCTTGAGGTCTTTATATGAACATTTTTCTGATGAATCTATATTCTCCTGGGTATTTAGGCCTTCCTGCATTGTTTGTACTCCTTTCCTTCCTTGCTTTTTCATATTGCTTCTTGTTCTGTTTGACTACTGAGTTGTTGATTACTCCTATAAATTTATTTGCTGCTTGGGAGGAAAGGTATTATAGGGGGAGGGAATAAGTCACCAAGGAGAATGAGAGTAAGCAGGCAGAATTCAAGGAAGGGGGAATATGAGAATTGAAAATAAATGCAAAGACAGAAGAAAAGAAGAGAGAGAGAAAGGAAACAGAAAATTAAAAAGAATTAAAAAGAAATCATAATTGCAATAATAAAAATGAAAATTAGTATTAAAAAAAAAGATAAAATGAATTAATAAAAATTTGGGGAAAACAACAACAAAAACAAAACAAAACCAAAAAAAAAATTTTAATATATGCATTCTTTTAGACTCATCAATTCAGATTGTTAACTACAATTCTGGTATGAGAGAGATCATCCATAGTGTGAATAAAACAGGAGTCCAGAGAAAAGAAAAAAAAAAAAAATGCAGTCTTAGAGTTCAATTCACTATTCTTCCAGTAGGTGGAGCTGTGCCCACCGGGCCACGCTTCTCCTCTCAGTAGGCGGGAGCCAATTGCTGTGCATCAGCTCTTCCTCCTGGACTGGGCGGGTCTCTAATCCTGAGTGCACCGGTGAAGCTCACCACAATATTGGCTACACACCAAGTCTGCTGTTCCTGTGAGCCCTGTTTTCAAGAACGCCTGGGCACATTCTCCCTGTTTGCCATTCCCTTGGACCCTACGTTTGTAGAGCTTGGGGTTGAGAACCCCCAGCGAATTTGCTTGCCCTCTGGTAGCCACGCCCCTGGAAGCTGGTGCAAGAGACCTCAGTTGTCAGCACTGGTGATAGCGGTAGCCGGAATTCAGCGCCGCGGGTCACGCGCCACTCCTGATTCCCCCGTGCAAGAGCCGGGCGGGCGGGGCCTTTAGCAGCGCCCGGCAGGCGGGGACTGTCCACACGAGCACGGGGTTGGGGGTTGGGGTGGTTGTTTCCAGTGCCGAACCACCAAAGGCGGCTCACAGAGCTGGGAAGGCAGGACCCAGCCTTCCGTATGCTCGCTGCAATGTGTGAGCAGCGGTTTTTCGGCTGAGCCGGCGGGACCGCGCCCCAGTGGGAGCTGTTTACACGAGCGTGGCGGGGCAGGGGTGGGGGGTGGGGGTCGTTGTTCACAGCGCCGAGCCGGCGGGGGTGGGGAGGGGGTGATCGGAGGGGGTGGTCGTTTGCAGCGCCGAACCGCATCTGCGCTAGGCCGGCCGGGGCCCAAGCAGGCTGTGGCCGTTTGTAAGTACGCTGCAAAGTGTGGGCGGCAGCAGGAGTTCGGCGTTGGCCGTGAGTTTCTGCTGAGTTACACTCGCTGAGATTCACTCGTCTGGGACAAAGTGACCCCTCTAATAGACTTACTAATTCCCGGCAGGTCTCCTTTCAGCGGAATTTTGCTACAAGTCCCTCAGCAGGCTGTATGCAGGTGAATTAATGGTCCTCTCTGCTAGCGTTCCTGCAGAGGCATTGAAAGTGCTGCCTCCTTGCCGGCAGCCATGTTGGGTCCCCTCGTTATTTCTTAGAAGCTTTGCAACCCCTCTCAATGAAAGTGCTTTTCCACAGTCTGTGCCTAGGGCTACTTGAAGAGGAAACAAACCATAGAGACAAAACTGAGAACTCCTTTATTTTGTCAAGTTTCAAAGAGCTACTACAATCCATGTTGGATTTAGAGTTGCAAATTCATCTATCTATATAGGAGAGAACACAGGAAACCTATATATAAAAACTGCTATTGTAGACGAACGCTTCAAACTAGAAGAACAAAATTGGGTGAGCCAAGTGGGATTTGTGTACTGATCATTACCACCAAGTATCATCAAGATTGGGTGAAACAATATTTGCTGGTATTTTGGAAACTCGTTATTCCTTAGAAGCTTGGCAACCCATCTCAATGAAAGTGCTTTCCACAGTCTGTGCCTAGGGCTACTTGAAGAGGAAACAAACCATAGAGACAAAACTGAGAACTCTTTTATTTTGTCAAGTTTCAAAGAGCTACTACAAACCATGTTGGATTTAGAGTTCCAAATTCATCTATCTATATAGGAGAGAACAGAGGGAAACCTAAATATAAAAACTGCTACTGTAGACGAAAGCTTCAACCTAGAAGAACAAAATTTGGTGAGCCAAGTGGGATTTGTGTACTTATCATTACCACCAAGTATCATCAAGATTGGGTGAAAAAATATTTGCTGGTGTTTTGGAAACTTGGAATTTCTTAGAAGCTTGGCAACCACTCTCAATGAAAGTGCTTTTCCACAGTCTGTGCCAAGGGCTACTTGAAGAGGAAACAAACCATAGTGACAAAACTGAGAACTCCGTTATTTTCTCAAGTTTCAAAGAGCAACTACAAACCATGTTGGATTTAGAGTTCCAAATTCATCTATCTATATAGGAGAGAACAGAGGGAAACCTAAATATAAATACTGCTACTGTAAACGACCTCTTCAACCTAGAAGAACAAAATTTGGTGAGCCAAGTGGGATTTGTGTACTGATCATTAGCAACAAGTATCATCAAGATTGGGTGAAAAAATATTTGCTGGTATTTCTGAAACTCGTTATTTCTTAGAAGCTTGGCAACCCCTCTCAATGAAAGTGCTTTTCCACAGTCTGTAACTAGGGCTACTTGAAAAGGAAACAATCCATAGAGACAAAACTGAGAACTCTTTTATTTTGTCAAGTTTCAAAGAGGTACTACAATCCATGTTGGATTTAAAGTTCCAAATTCATCTATCTATATAGGAGAGAACAGAGAGAAACCTAAATATAAAAACTGCTACTTTAGACGAACGCTTCAACCTAGAAGAACAAAATTTGGTGAGCCAAGTGGGATTTGTGTACTGATCATTACCACCAAGTATCAACAAGATTGTGTGAAAAAATATTTGCAGGTATTTCGGAAACTCGTTATTTCTTAGAAGCTTGGCAACCCATCTCAATGAAAGTGCTTTCCACAGTCTGTGCCTAGGGCTACTTGAAGAGGAAACAAACCATAGAGACAAAACTGAAAACTCCTTTATTTTGTCAAGTTTCAAAGAGCTACTACAAACCATGTTGGATTTACAGTTCCAAATTCATCTATCTATATAGGAGAGAACAGAGTGAAACCTAAATATAAAAACTGCTACTGTAGACGAACGCTGCAACCTAGAAGAACAAAATTTGGTGAGCCAAGTGGGATTTGTGTACTGATCATTATCACCAAGTATCAACAAGATTGTGTGAAAAAATATTTGCTGGTATTTCGGAAACTCGTTATTTCTTAGAAGCTTGGCAACCCATCTCAATGAAAGTGCTTTCCACAGTCTGTGCCTAGGGCTACTTGAAGAGGAAACAAACCATAGAGACAAAACTGAAAACTCCTTTATTTTGTCAAGTTTCAAAGAGCTACTACAAACCATGTTGGATTTACAGTTCCAAATTCATCTATCTATATAGGAGAGAACAGAGTGAAACCTAAATATAAAAACTGCTACTGTAGACGAACGCTGCAACCTAGAAGAACAAAATTTGGTGAGCCAAGTGGGATTTGTGTACTGATCATTATCACCAAGTATCAACAAGATTGTGTGAAAAAATATTTGCTGGTATTTCGGAAACTCGTTATTTCTTAGAAGCTTGGCAACCAATCTCAATGAAAGTGCTTTCCACAGTCTGTGCCTAGTGCTACTTGAAGAGGAAACAAACCATAGAGACAAAACTGAGAACTCCTTTATTTTGTCAAGTTTCAAAGAGCTACTACAAACCATGTTGGATTTAGAGTTCCAAATTCATCTATCTATATAGGAGAGAACAGAGGGAAACCTAAATATAAAAACTGCTACTGTAGACGAACGCTGCAACCTAGAAGAACAAAATTTGGTGAGCCAAGTGGGATTTGTGTCCTAATCATTACCACCAAGTATCATCAAGATTGGGTGAAAAAAATTTGCTGGTATTTCGGAAACTCGTTATTTCGTATACTTGGCAACACCTCTCAATGAAATTGCTTTCCAAAGTCTGTGCCTAGGGCTACTTGAAGAGGAAACAAACCATAGAGACAAAACTGAGAACTTCTTTATTTTGTCAAGTTTCAAAGAGCTACTACAAACCATGTTGGATTTAGAGTTCCAAATTCATCTATCTGTATAGGAGAGAACAGAGGGAAACGTAAATATAAAAACTGCTACTGTACACGAATGCTTCATCCTAGATGAACAAAAATTGGTTAGCCAAGTGGGATTTTTGTGCTGATCATTACCACCAATTATCATCAAGTTTGGGTGAAAAAATATTTGCTGGTATTTCGGAAACTCGATATTTCTTAGAAGCTTGGCAACCCATCTCAATGAAAGTGCTTTTCCACAGTCTGTTCCTAGGGCTACTTGAAGAGGAAACAAACCAGAGAGACAAAACTGAGAACTCCTTTATTTTGTCAAGTTTCAAAGAGCTACTACAAACCATGTTGGATTTACAGTTCGAAATTCATCTATCTATATAGGAGAGAACAGAGTGAAACCTAAATATAAAAACTGCTACTGTAGACGAACGCTTCAACCTAGAAGAACAAAATTTGGTGAGCCAAGTGGGATTTGTGTACTGATCATTACCACCAAGTATCATCAAGATTGGGTGAAAAAATATTTGCTGGTATTTCGGAAACTCGTGATTTCTTAGAAGGTTGGGAACCCCTCTCAATGAAAGTGCTTTTCCACAGTCTGTGCCTAGGGCTACTTGAAGAGGAAACAAACCATAGCGACAAAACTGAGAACTCCTTTATTTTGTCAAGTTTCAAAGAGCTACTACAAACCATGTTGGATTTAGAGTTCCAAATTCATCTATCTATATAGGAGAGAACAGAGAGAAAAATAAGTATAAAAACTGCTACTGTAGACGAACGCTTCAACCTAGAAGAACAAAATTAGGTGAGCCAAGTGGGATTTGTGTAATGATCATTAGCACCAAGTATCATCTAGATTCGGTGAAAAAATATTTGCTGGCATTTCGGAAACTCGTAATTTCTTAGAAGCTTCGCAACCCCTCTCACTGAAAGTGCTTTTCCAAGGTCTGTGCCTAGGGCTACTTGAAGATTAAACAAACCATAGAGACAAAACTGAGAACTCCTTTATTTTGTCAAGTTTCAAAGAGCTACTACAAACCTTGTTGGATTTAGAGTTCCAAATTCATCTATCTATATGGGAAAGAACAGAGGGAAACCTAAATATAAAAACTGCTACTGTAGACGAACGCTTCAACCTAGAAGAACAAAATTTGGTGAGCCAAGTGGGATTGGTGTAGTGATCATTACCACCAAGAGTCATAAAGATTGGGTGAAAAAATATTTGCTGGTATTTCAGAAACTCGTTATTTCTTAGAAGCTTGGCAACCCCTCTCAATGAAAGTGCTTTCCACAGTCTGTGCCTAGGGCTACTTGAAGAGGAAACAAACCATAGCGACAAAACTGAGAAATCCTTTATTTTGTCAAGTTTCAAAGAGCTACTACAAACCATGTTGGATTTAGAGTTCCAAATTCATCTATCTATATATCTGAGAATCGAGGGAAACCTAAATATAAAAACTGCTACTGTAGACGAACGCTTCAACCTAGAATAACAAAATTTGGAGAGCCAAGTTTTAAATGTGTACTGATCATTACCTCCAAGTATCATCAGATTGGGTGAAAAAATATTTGCTGGTATTTCGGAAACTCGTTATTTCTTAGAAGCTTGGCAACCCCTCTCAATTAAAGTGCTTTTCCACAGTCTGTGCCTAGGGCTAGTGGAAGAGGAAACAAACCATAGAGACAAAACTGAGAACTCCTTTATTTTGTCAAGTTTCAAAGAGCTACTACAAACCATGTTGGATTTAGAGTTCCAAATTCATCTATCTATATAGGAGAGAACAGAGGGAAAAATAAGTATAAAAACTGCTACTGTAGACGAACGCTTCAACCTAGAAGAACAAAATTAGGTGACCCTAGTGGGACTTGTGTACTGATCATTACCACCAAGTATCATGCAGATTCGGTGAAAAAATATTTGCTGGTATTTGAGAAACTCGTAATTTCTTAGAAGCTTGGCAACCACTCTCAATGAAAGTGCTTTTCCACAGTCTGTGCCTAGGGCTACTTGAAGAGGAAACAAACCATAGAGACAAAACTGAGAACTCCTTTATTTTGTCAAGTTTCCAAGAGCTACTACAAACCATGTTGGATTTAGAGTTCCAAATTCATCTATCTATATAGGAGAGAACAGAGGGTAACCTAAATATAAAAACTGCTACTGTAGACGAACGCTTCAACCTAGAAGAACAAAATTTGGTGAGCCAAGTGGGATTTGTGTACTGATCATTAGCACCAAGTATCATCAAGATTGGGTGAAAAAATATTTGCTGGTATTTCGGAAAGTCGTTATTACTTAGAAGCTAGGCCACCCCTCTCAATGAAAGTGCTTTTCCACAGTCTGTGCCTAGGGCTACACGAAGAGGAAACAAACCATAGAGACAAAACAGAGAACTCCTTTGTTTTGACAAGTTTCAAAGAGCTACTACAAACCATGTTGGATTTAGAGTTCCAAATTCATCTATCTATATATCAGAGAATCGAGGAAAACCTAAATATAAAAACTGCTACTGTAGACGAACGCTTCAACCTAGAAGAACAAAATTTGGTGAGCCAAGTGGGATTTGTGTACTGATCATTACCAACAAGTATCATCAAGATTGGGTGAATAAATATTTGCTAGTATTTCGGAAACTGGTTATTTCTAAGAAGCTTGGCAACCCATCTCAATGAAAGTGCTTTTCCACAGTGTGTGCCTAGGGCTACTTGAAGAGGAAACAAACCATAGAGACAAATCTGAGAACTCCTTTATTTTGACAAGTCTCAAAGAGCTACTACTAACCATGTTGGATTTAGAGTTCCAAATTCATCTTTCTATATATGAGATAACAGAGGGAAACCTAAATATAAAAATTGCTACTGTAGACGAACGCTTCAACCTAGAATAAAAAAATTTGGTGAGCCAAGTTGGAAATGTGTACTGATCATTACCTCCAAGTATCATCAAGATTGGGTGAAAAAATATTTGTTGGTATTTCGGAAACTCGTTATTTCTTAGAAGCTTGGCAACCCCTCTCAATGAAAGTGCTTTTCCAAGGTCTGTGTCTAGGGCTACTTGAAGAGGAAACAAACCATAGAGACAAAACTGAGAACTCCGTTATTTTTTCAAGTCTCAAAGAGCTACTACAAACCATGTTGGATTTAGAGTTCCAAATTCATCTATCTATATAGGAGAGAACAGAGGGAAAAATAAGTATAAAAACTGCTACTGTAGACGAACGCTTCAACCTAGAAGAACAAAATTAGGTGAGCCAAGTGGGATTTGTGTAATGATCATTAGCACCAAGTATCATCTAGATTCGGTGAAAAAATATTTGCTGGCATTTCGGAAACTCGTAATTTCTTAGAAGCTTGGCAACCCCTCTCACTGAAAGTGCTTTTCCAAGGTCTGTGCCTAGGGCTACTTGAAGAGGAAACAAACCATAGAGACAAAACTGAGAACTCCTTTATTTTGTCAAGTTTCAAAGAGCTACTACAAACCTTGTTGGATTTAGAGTTCCAAATTCATCTATCTATATGGGAAAGAACAGAGGGAAACCTAAATATAAAAACTGCTACTGTAGAAGAACGCTTCAACCTAGAAGAACAAAATTTGGTGAGCCAAGTGGGATTGGTGTAGTGATCATTACCACCAAGTATCATGCAGATTCGGTGAAAAAATATTTGCTCTTATTTGAGAAACTCGTAATTTCTTAGAAGCTTGGCAACCACTCTCAATGAAAGTGCTTTTCCACAGTCTGTGCCTAGGGCTACTTAAAGAGGAAACAAACCATAGAGACAAAACTGAGAACTCCTTTATTTTGTCAAGTTTCAAAGAGCTACTACAAACCATGTTGGATTTAGAGTTCCAAATTCATCTATCTATATAGGAGAGTACAGAGGGTAACCTAAATATAAAAACTGCTACTGTAGACGAACGCTTCAACCTAAAAGAACAAAATTTGGTGAGCCAAGTTAGAAATGTGTACTAATCATTACCTCCAAGTATCATCAAGATTGGGTGAAAAAAAATTTGCTGGTATTTCGGAAACTCGTTATTTCTTAGAAGCTTGGCAACTCCTCTCAATGAAAGTGCTTTTTCAAGGTCTGTGCCTAGGGCTACTTGAAGAGGAAACAAACCATAGAGACAAAACTGAGAACTCCTTTATTTTGTCAAGTTTCAAACAGCTACTACAAACCATGTTGGATTTAGAGTTCCAAATTCATCTATCTATATGGGAAAGAACAGAGGGAAACCTAAATATAAAAACTGCTACTGTAGAGGAACGCTTCAACCTAGAAGAACAAAATTTGGTGAGCCAAGTGGGATTTGTGTACTGATCATTACCACCAAGTGTCATAAAGATTGGTTGAAAAAATATTTGCTGGTATTTCGGAAACTCATTATTTCTTAGAAGCTTGGCAACCCCTCTCAATGAAAGTGCTTTCCACAGTCTGTGCCTAGGGCTACTTGATGAGGAAACAAACCATAGAGGCAAAACTGAGAACTCCTTTATTTTGTCAAATTTCAAAGAGCTACTACAAACCATGTTGGATATAGAGTTCCAAATTCATCTATCTATATATCTGAGAATCCAGGGAAACCTAAATATAAAAACTGCTACTGTAGACGAACGCTTCAACCTAGAAGAACAAAATTTGGTGATCCAAGTGGGATTTGTGTACTGATCATTACCACCAAGTATCATCAAGATTTTTTGAATAAATATTTGCTGGTATTTCGGAAAATCGTTATTTCTTAGAAGCTTGGCAACCCATCTCAATGAAAGTGCTTTTCTACAGTGTGTGCCTAGGGCTACTTGAAGAGGAAACAAACCATAGAGACAAAACTGAGAACTCCTTTATTTTGTAAAGTCTCAAAGAGCTACTACAAACCATGTTGGATTTAGAGTTCCAAATTCATCTATCTATATATGAGATAACAGAGGGAAACCTAAATATAAAAACTGCTACTGTACACGAACGCTTCAACCTAAAAGAACAAAATTTGGTGAGCCAAGTGGGATTTGTGTACTGATCATTACCACCAAGTATCATCAAGATTGGGTGAAAAAATATTTGCTGGTATTTCGGAAACTCGTTATTTCTTAGAAGCTTGGCAACCCCTCTCAATGAAAGTGCTTTTCCAAGGTCTTTGCCTAGGACTACTTGAAGAGGAAACAAACCATAGAGACAAAACTGAGAACTCCTTTATTTTGTCAAGTTTCAAAGAGCTACTACAAACCATGTTGGATTTAGAGTTCCAAATTCATCTATCTATATATGAGAGAACAGAGTGAAACCTAAATATAAAAACTGCTACTGTAGACGAACGCTTCAACCTAGAAGAACAAAATTTGGTGAGCCAAGTGGGATTTGTGTACTGATCATTACCACCAAGTATCATCAAGATTGGGTGAAAAAATATTTGCTGGTATTTCGGAAACTCGTTATTTCTTAGAAGCTTGGCAACCCCTCTCAATGAAAGTGCTTTTCCAAGGTCTGTGCCTAGGGCTACTTGAAGAGGAAACAAACCATAGAGACAAAACTGAGAACTCCTTTATTTTGTCAAGTTTCAAAGAGCTACTACAAACCATGTTGGATTTAGAGTTCCAAATTCATCTATCTATATATGAGAGAACAGAGTGAAACCTAAATATAAAAACTGCTACTGTAGACGAACGCTTCAACCTAGAAGAACAAAATTTGGTGAGCCAAGTGGGATTTGTGTACTGATCATTACCACCAAGTATCATCAAGATTGGGTGAAAAAATATTTGCTGGTATTTCGGAAACTCGTTATTTCTTAGAAGCTTGGCAACCCCTCTCAATGAACGTGCTTTTCCACAGTCTGTGCCTAGGGCTACTTGAAGAGGAAACAAACCATAGCGACAAAACGGAGAACTCCTTTATTTTGTCAAGTTTCAAAGAGCTACTACGAACCATGTTGGATTTAGAGTTCCAAATTCATCTTTCTTTATAGGAGAGAACAGAGGGAAACCTAAATATAAAAACTGCTACTGTAGACGAACGCTTCAACCTACATGAACAAAATTTGGTGAGCCAAGTGGGATTTGTGTACTGATCATTAGCACCAAGTATCATCAAGATTGGGTGAAAAAATATTTGCTGGTATTTCGGAAAGTCGTTATTACTTAGAAGCTAGGCAACCCCTCTCAATGTAAGTGCTTTTCCACACTCTGTGCCTTGGGCTACTTGAAGAGGAAACAAACCATAGAGACAAAACTGAGAACTCCGTTATTTTTTCAAGTCTCAAAGAGCTACTACAAACCATGTTGGATTTCGAGTTCCAAATTCATCTGTCTATATATCAGAGAATCGAGGGAAACCTAAATATAAAAACTGCTACTGTAGAAGAACGATTCAACCTAGATGAACAATATTTGGTGAGCCAAGTGGGATTTGTGTACTGATCATTAGCACCAAGTATCATCAAGATTGGGTTAAAAAATATTTGCTGGTATTTCGGAAACTCGTTATTTCTTAGAAGCTTGGCAACCCCTCTCAATGAAAGTGCTTTTCCACAGTCTGTGCTAGGGCTAGTTGAAGAGGAAACAAACCATAGAGACAAAACTGAGAACTCCTTTATTTTGTCAAGTTTCAAAGAGCTACTACAAACCATGTTGGATTTAGAGTTCCAAATTCATCTATCTATATATCTGAGAATCGAGGGAAACCTAAATATAAAAACTGCTACTGTAGACGAACACTTCAACCTAGAATAACAAAATTTGGTGAGCCAAGTTTTAAATGTGTACTGATCATTACCTCCAAGTATCATCAGATTGGGTGAAAAAATATTTGCTGGTATTTCGGAAACTCGTTATTTCTCAGAAGCTTGGCAACCCCTCTCAATTAAAGTGCTTTTCCACAGTCTGTGCCTAGGGCTAGTGGAAGAGGAAACAAACCATAGAGACAAAACTGAGAACTCCTTTATTTTGTCAAGTTTCAAAGAGCTACTACAAACCATGTTGGATTTAGAGTTCCAAATTCATCTATCTATATAGGAGAGAACAGAGGGAAAAATAAGTATAAAAACTGCTACTGTAGACGAACGCTTCAACCTAGAAGAAAAAAATTAGGTGACCCTAGTGGGACTTGTGTACTGATCATTACCACCAAGTATCATGCAGATTCGGTGAAAAAATATTTGCTCTTATTTGAGAAACTCGTAATTTCTTAGAAGCTTGGCAACCACTCTCAATGAAAGTGCTTTTCCACAGTCTGTGCCTAGGGATACTTAAAGAGGAAACAAACCATAGAGACAAAACTGAGAACTCCTTTATTTTGTCAAGTTTCAAAGAGCTACTACAAACCTTGTTGGATTTAGAGTTCCAAATTCATCTATCTATATAGGAGAGTACAGAGGGTAACCTAAATATAAAAACTGCTACTGTAGACGAACGCTTCAACCTAGAAAAACAAAATTTGGTGAGCCAAGTTGGAAATGTGTACTAATCATTACCTCCAAGTATCATCAAGATTGGGTGAAAAAAAATTTGCTGGTATTTCGGAAACTCGTTATTTCTTAGAAGCTTGGCAACCCCTCTCAATGAAAGTGCTTTTTCAAGGTCTGTGCCTAGGGCTACTTGAAGAGGAAACAAACCATAGAGACAAAACTGAGAACTCCTTTATTTTGTCAAGTTTCAAACAGCTACTACAAACCATGTTGGATTTAGAGTTCCAAATTCATCTATCTATATATGAGATAACAGAGGGAAACCTAAATATAAAAACTGCTACTGTAGACGAACGCTTCAACCTAAAAGAACAAAATTTGGTGAGCCAAGTGGGATTTGTGTACTGATCATTAGCACCAAGTATCATAAAGATTGGGTGAAACAATATTTGCTGGTATTTCGGAAACTCGTTATTTCTTAGAAGCTTGGCAACCCCTCTCAATGAAAGTGCTTTTCCAAGGTCTGTGCCTAGGGCTATTTGAAGAGGAAACAAACCATAGAGACAAAACTGAGAACTCCTTTATTTTGTCAAGTTTCAAAGAGCTACTACAAACCATGTTGGATTTAGAGTTCCAAATTCATCTATCTATATATGAGAGAACAGAGTGAAACCTAAATATAAAAACTGCTACTGTAGACGAACGCTTCAACCTAGAAGAACAAAATTTGGTGAGCCAAGTGGGATTTGTGTACTGATCATTACCACCAAGTATCATCAAGATTGGGTGAAAAAATATTTGCTGGTATTTCGGAAACTCGTTATTTCTTAGAAGCTTGGTAACCCCTCTCAATGAACGTGCTTTTCCACAGTCTGTGCCTAGGGCTACTTGAAGAGGAAACAAACCATAGCGACAAAACGGAGAACTCCTTTATTTTGTCAAGTTTCAAAGAGCTACTACGAACCATGTTGGATTTAGAGTTCCAATTCATCTTTCTTTATAGGAGAGAACAGAGGGAAACCTAAATATAAAAACTTCTACTGTAGACGAACGCTTCAACCTACATGAACAAAATTTGGTGAGCCAAGTGGGATTTGTGTACTGATCATTAGCACCAAGTATCATCAAGATTGGGTGAAAAAATATTTGCTGGTATTTCGGAAAGTGGTTATTACTTAGAAGCTAGGCAACCACTCTCAATGAAAGTGCTTTTCCACACTCTGTGCCTTGGGCTACTTGAAGAGGAAACAAACCATAGAGACAAAACTGAGAACTCCTTTATTTTGTCAAGTTTCAAACAGCTATTACAAACCATGTTGGATTTAGAGTTCCAAATTCATCTATCTATATGGGAAAGAACAGAGGGAAACCTAAATATAAAAACTGCTACTATAGACGAACGCTTCAACCTAGAAGAACAAAATTTGGTGAGCCAAGTGGGATTGGTGTACTTCTCATTACCTCCAAGTATCATACAGATTGGGTGAAAAAATATTTGCTGGTATTTCGGAAACTCGTTATTTCTTAGAAGCTTGGCAACCCCTCTCAATGAAAGTGCTTTTCCAAGGTCTGTGCCTAGGGCTACTTGAAGAGGAAACAAACCATAGAGACAAAACTGAGAACTCCTTTATTTTGTCAAGTTTCAAACAGCTACTACAAACCATGTTGGATTTAGAGTTCCAAATTCATCTATCTATATATGAGAGAACAGAGTGAAACCTAAATATAAAAACTGCTACTGTAGACAAACGCTTCAACCTAGAAGAACAAAATTTGGTGAGCCAAGTGGGATTTGTGTAATGATCATTAGCACCAAGTATCATCTAGATTCGGTGAAAAAATATTTGCTGGCATTTCGGAAACTCGTAATTTCTTAGAAGCTTGGCAACCCCTCTCACTGAAAGTGCTTTTAAAAGGTCTGTGCCTAGGGCTACTTGAAGATTAAACAAACCATAGAGACAAAACTGAGAACTCCTTTATTTTGTCAAGTTTCAAAGAGCTACTACAAACCTTGTTGGATTTAGAGTTCCAAATTCATCTATCTATATGGGAAAGAACAGAGGGAAACCTAAATATAAAAACTGCTACTGTAGACGAACGCTTCAACCTAGAAGAACTAAATTTGGTGAGCCAAGTGGGATTGGTGTAGTGATCATTACCACCAAGTATCATAAAGATTGGGTGAAAAAATATTTGCTGGTATTTCAGAAACTCGTTATTTCTTAGAAGCTTGGCAACCCCTCTCAATGAAAGTGCATTCCACAGTCTGTGCCTAGGGCTACTTGAAGAGGAAACAAACCATAGAGACAAAACTGAGAACTCCTTTATTTTGTCAAGTTTCAAAGAGCTACTACAAACCATGTTGGATTTAGAGTTCCAAATTCATCTATCTATATATATGAGAATCGAGGGAAACCTAAATATAAAAACTGCTACTGTAGACGAACGCTTCAACCTAGAATAACAAAATTTGGTGAGCCAAGTTTTAAATGTGTACTGATCATTACCTCCAAGTATCATCAGATTGGGTGAAAAAATATTTGCTGGTATTTCGGAAACTCGTTATTTCTTAGAAGCTTGGCAACCCCTCTCAATTAAAGTGCTTTTCCACAGTCTGTGCCTAGGGCTAGTGGAAGAGGAAACAAACCATAGAGACAAAACTGAGAACTCCTTTATTTTGTCAAGTTTCAAAGAGCTACTACAAACCATGTTGGATTTAGAGTTCCAAATTCATCTATCTATATAGGAGAGAACAGAGGGAAAAATAAGTATAAAAACTGCTACTGTAGACGAACGCTTCAACTAGAAGAACAAAATTAGGTGAGCCTAGTGGGACTTGTGTACTGATCATTACCACCAAGTATCATGCAGATTCGGTGAAAAAATATTTGCTGGTATTTGAGAAACTCGTAATTTCTTAGAAGCTTGGCAACCCCTCTCACTGAAAGTGCTTTTCCAAGGTCTGTGCCTAGGGCTACTTGAAGAGGAAACAAACCATAGAGACAAAACTGAGAACTCCTTTATTTTGTCAAGTTTCAAAGAGCTACTACAAACCATGTTGGATTTAGAGTTCCAAATTCATCTATCTATATAGGAGAGAACAGAGGGTAACCAAAATATAAAAACTGCTACTGTAGACGAACGCTTCAACCTAGAAAAACAAAATTTGGTGAGCCAAGTTGGAAATGTGTATTAATCATTACCTCCAAGTATCATCAAGATTGGGTGAAAAAATATTTGCTGGTATTTCGGAAACTCGTTATTTCTTAGAAGCTTGGCAACCCCTCTCACTGAAAGTGCTTTTCCAAGGTCTGTGCCTAGGGCTACTTGAAGAGGAAACAAACCATAGAGACAAAACTGAGAACTCCTTTATTTTGTCAAGTTTCAAACAGCTACTACAAACCATGTTGGATTTAGAGTTCCAAATTCATCTATCTATATGGGAAAGAACAGAGGGAAACCTAAATATAAAAACTGCTACTGTAGACGAACGCTTCAACCTAGAATAAAAAAATTTGGTGAGCCAAGTGGTATTGGTGTACTGATCATTACCTCCAAGTATCACAAAGATTGGGTGAAAAAATATTTGCTGGCATTTCGGAAACTCGTAATTTCTTAGAAGCTTGGCAACCCCTCTCACTGAAAGTGCTTTTCCAAGGTCTGTGCCTAGGGCTACTTGAAGAGGAAACAAACCATAGAGACAAAACTGAGAACTCCTTTATTTTGTCAAGTTTCAAAGAGCTACTACAAACCTTGTTGGATTTAGAGTTCCAAATTCATCTATCTATATGGGAAAGAACAGAGGGAAACCTAAATATAAAAACTGCTACTGTAGACGAACGCTTCAACCTAGAAGAACAAAATTTGGTGAGCCAAGTGGGATTGGTGTAGTGATCATTACCACCAAGTATCATAAAGATTGGGTGAAAAAATATTTGCTGGTATTTCAGAAACTCGTTATTTCTTAGAAGCTTGGCAACCCCTCTCAATGAAAGTGATTTCCACAGTCTGTGCCTAGGGCTACTTGAAGAGGAAACAAACCATAGAGACAAAACTGAGAACTCCTTTATTTTGTCAAGTTTCAAAGAGCTACTACAAACCATGTTGGATTTAGAGTTCCAAATTCATCTATCTATATATCTGAGAATCGAGGGAAACCTAAATATAAAAACTGCTACTGTAGACGAACGCTTCAACCTAGAAGAACAAAATTTGGTGAGCCAAGTTTTAAATGTGTACTGATCATTACCTCCAAGTATCATCAGATTGGGTGAAAAAATATTTGCTGGTATTTCGGAAACTCGTTATTTCTTAGTAGCTTGGCAACCCCTCTCAATTAAAGTGCTTTTCCACAGTCTGTGCCTAGGGCTAGTGGAAGAGGAAACAAACCATAGAGACAAAACTGAGAACTCCTTTATTTTGTCAAGTTTCAAAGAGCTACTACAAACCATGTTGGATTTAGAGTTCCAAATTCATCTATCTATATAGGAGAGAACAGAGGGAAAAATAAGTATAAAAACTGCTACTGTAGACGAACGCCTCAACCTAGAAAAACAAAATTTGGTGAGCCAAGTTGGAAATGTGTACTAATCATTACCTCCAAGTATCATCAAGATTGGGTGAAAAAAAATTTGCTGGTATTTCGGAAACTCGTTATTTCTTAGAAGCTTGGCAACCCCTCTCAATGAAAGTGCTTTTCCAAGGTCTGTGCCTAGGGATACTTGAAGAGGAAACAAACCATAGAGACAAAACTGAGAACTCCTTTATTTTGTCAAGTTTCAAACAGCTACTACAAACCATGTTGGATTTAGAGTTCCAAATTCATCTATCTATATGGGAAAGAACAGAGGGAAACCTAAATATAAAAACTGCTACTGTAGACGAACGCTTCAACCTAGAAGAACAAAATTTGGTGAGCCAAGTGGGATTGGTGTACTGATCATTACCACCAACTATCATAAAGATTGGGTGAAAAAATATTTGCTGGTATTTCGGAAACTCATTATTTCTTAGAAGCTTGGCAACCCCTCTCAATGAAAGTGCTTTCCACAGTCTGTGCCTAGGGCTACTTGAAGAGGAAACAAACCATAGAGACAAAACTGAGAACTCCTTTATTTTGTCAAATTTCAAAGAGCTACTACAAACCATGTTGGATTTAGAGTTCCAAATTCATCTATCTATATATCTGAGAATCGAGGGAAACCTAAATATAAAAACTGCTACTGTAGACGAACGCTTCAACCTAGAAGAACAAAATTTGGTGAGCCAAGTGGGATTTGTGTACTGATCATTACCACCAAGTATCATCAAGGTTTTTTGAATAAATATTTGCTGGTATTTCGGAAACTCGTTATTTCTTAGAAGCTTGGCAACCCATCTCAATGAAAGTGCTTTTCCACAGTGTGTGCCTAGGGCTACTTGAAGAGGAAACAAACCATAGAGACAAAACTGAGAACTCCTTTATTTTGTCAAGTCTCAAAGAGCTACTACAAACCATGTTGGATTTAGAGTTCCAAATTCATCTATCTATATATGAGAGAACAGAGTGAAACCTAAATATAAAAACTGCTACTGTAGACGAACGCTTCAACCTAGAAGAACAAAATTTGGTGAGCCAAGTGGGATTTGTGTACTGATCATTACCACCAGTATCATCAAGATTGGGTGAAAAAATATTTGCTGGTATTTCGGAAACTCGTTATTTCTTAGAAGCTTGGCAACCCCTCTCAATGAAAGTGCTTTTCCACAGTCTGTGCTAGGGCTAGTTGAAGAGGAAACAAACCATAGAGACAAAACTGAGAACTCCTTTAATTTGTCAAGTTTTAAAGAGCTACTACAGACCATGTTGGATTTAGAGTTCCAAATTCATCTATCTATATGGGAGAGAACAGAGGGAAACCTAAATATAAAAACTGCTACTGTAGACGAACGCTTCAACCTAGAAGAACAAAATTTGGTGAGCCAAGTGGGATTTGTGTACTGATCATTACCACCAAGTATCATCAAGATTGGGTGAAAAAATATTTGCTGGTATTTCGGAAACTCGTTATTTCTTAGAAGCTTGGCAACCCCTCTCAATGAAAGTGCTTTTCCACAGTCTGTGCCTAAAGCTACTTGAAGAGGAAACAAACCATAGCGACAAAACGGAGAACTCCTTTATTTTGTCAAGTTTCAAAGAGCTACTACGAACCATGTTGGATTTAGAGTTCCAATTTATCTTTCTTTATAGGAGAGAACAGAGGGAAACCTAAATATAAAAACTTCTACTGTAGATGAACGCTTCTACCTAGATGAACAAAATTTGGTGAGCCAAGTGGGATTTGTGTACTGATCATTAGCACCAAGTATCATCAAGATTGGGTGAAAAAATATTTGCTGGTATTTCGGAAAGTCGTTATTACTTAGAAGCTAGGCAACCCCTCTCAATGAAAGTGCTTTTCCACACTTTGTGCCTTGGGCTACTTGAAGAGGAAACAAACCATAGAGACAAAACTGAGAACTCCGTTATTTTTTCAAGTCTCAAAGAGCTACTACAAACCATGTTGGATTTCGAGTTCCAAATTCATCTGTCTATATATCAGAGAATCGAGGGAAACCTAAATATAAAAACTGCTACTGTAGACGAACGATTCAACCTAGATGAACAAAATTTGGTGAGCCAAGTGGGATTTGTGTACTGATCATTAGCACCAAGTATCATCAAGATTGGGTGAAAAAATATTTGCTGGTATTTCGGAAACTCGTTATTTCTTAGAAGCTTGGCAACCCCTCTCAATGAAAGTGCTTTCCACAGTCTGTGCCTAGGGCTACTTGAAGACGAAACAAACCATAGAGACAAATCTGAGAACTCCTTTATTTTTTCAAGTCTCAAAGAGCTACTACAAACCATGTTGGATTTAGAGTTCCAAATTCATCTATCTATATATCTGAGAATCGAGGGAAACCTAAATATAAAAATTGCTACTGTAGACGAACGCTTCAAACTAGAAGAACAAAATTTGGTGAGCCAAGTGGGATTTGTGTACTGATCATTACCACCAAGTATCATCAAGATTTTTTGAATAATTATTTGCTGGTATTTTGGAAACTCGTTATTTCTTAGAAGCTTGGCAGCCCATCTCAATGAAAGTGCTTTTCCACAGTGTGTGCCTAGGGCTACTTGAAGAGGAAACAAACCATAGAGACAAAACTGAGAACTCCTTTATTTTTTCAAGTCTCAAAGAGCTACTACAAACCATGTTGGATTTAGAGTTCCAAATTCATCTATCTATATATGAGATAACAGAGGGAAACCTAAATATAAAAACTGCTACTGTAGACGAACGCGTCAACCTAAAAGAACAAAATTTGGTGAGCAAAGTGGGATTTGTGTACTGATCATTAGCACCAAGTATCATCAAGATTGGGTGAAAAAATATTTGCTGGTATTTCGGAAACTCGTTTTTTCTTAGAAGCTTGGCAACCCCTCTCATTGAAAGTGCTTTTATACAGTGAGTGCCTAGGGATACTTGAAGAGGAAACAAACCATAGAGACAAAACTGAGAACTCCGTTATTTTTTCAAGTTTCAAAGAGCTACTACAAACCATGATGGATTTAGAGTTCCAAATTCATCTATCTATATAGGAGAGAACACAGGGAAAAATAAGTATAAAAACTGCTACTGTAGACGAATGCTTCAACCTAGAAGAACAAAATTTGGTGAGCCTAGTGGGATTTGTGTACTGATCATTACCACCAAGTATCATCCAGATTCGGTGAATAAATATTTGCTGGTACTTGAGAAACTCGTAATTTCTTAGAAGCTTGGCAACCCCTCTCAATGAAAGTGCTTTTCGACAGTCTGTGCCTTGGGCTACTTGAAGAGGAAACAAACAATAGAGACAAAACTGAGAACTCCTTTATTTTGTCAAGTTTCAAAGAGCTACTACAAACCATGTTGGATTTCGAGTTCCAAATTCATCTATCTATATAGGAGAGAAGAGAGGGTAACCTAAATATAAAAACTGCTACTGTAGACGAACGCTTCAACCTAGAATAACAAAATTTGGTGAGCCAAGTTGGAAATGTGTACTAATCATTACCTAAAAGTATCATCAAGATTGGGTGAAAAAATATTTGCTGGTATTCCGAAACTCGTTATTTCTTAGAAGCTTGGCAACCCCTCTCAATGAAAGTGCTTTTCCAAGGTCTGTGCCTAGGGCTACTTGAAGAGGAAACAAACCATAGAGACAAAACTGAGAACTCCTTTATTTTGTCAAGTTTCAAAGAGCTACTACAAACCATGTTGGATTTAGAGTTCCAAATTCATCTATCTATATATGAGAGAACAGAGTGAAACCTAAATATAAAAACTGCTACTGTAGACGAACGCTTCAACCTAGAAGAAAAAAATTTGGTGAGCCAAGTGGGATTTGTGTACTGATAATTACCACCAAGTATCATCAAGATTGGGTGAAAAAATATTTGCTGGTATTTCGGAAACTCGTTATTTCTTAGAAGCTTGGCAACCCCTCACAATGAAAGTGCTTTTCCACAGTCTGTGCCAAGGGCTACTTGAAGAGGAAACAAACCATAGCGACAAAACTGAGAACTCCTTTATTTTGTCAAGTTTCAAAGAGCTACTACAAACCATGTTGGATTTAGAGTTATAAATTCATCTTTCTTTATAGGAGAGAACAGAGGGAAACCTAAATATAAAAACTGCTACTATAAACGAACGATTCAACCTAGAAGAACAAAATTTGGTGAGCCAAGTGGGAATTGTGTACTGATCATTAGCACCAAGTATCATCAAGATTGGCTGAAAAAATATTTGCTGGTATTTCGGAAACTCGTTATTTCTTAAACCTTGGCAACCCCTCTCAATGAAAGTGCTTTTCCACAGTCTGTCCCTAGGGCTACTTGAAGAGGAAACAAACCATAGAGACAAAACTGAGAACTCCTTTATTTTGTCAAGTTTCAAAGAGCTACTACAAACCTTGTTGGATTTAGAGTTCCAAATTCATCTATCTATATGGGAGAGAACAGAGGGAAACCTAAATACAAAAACTGCTACTGTAGACGAACGCTTCAACCTAGAAGAACAAAATTTGGAGAGCCAAGTGGGAATTGTGTACTGATAATTACCACCAAGTATCATCAAGATTGGGTGAAAAAATATTTGCTGGTATTTCGGAAACTCGTTATTTCTTAGAAGCTTGGCAAACCCTCTCAATGAAATTGCTTTCCACAGTCTCTGCCTAGGGCTACTTGAAGAGGAAACAAACCATAGAGACAAAACTGAGAACTCCTTTTTATTGTCAAGTTTCAAATAGCTACTACAAACCATGTTGGATTTAGAGTTCCAAATTCATCTATCTATGTATCAGAGAATCGAGGGAAACCTAAATATAAAAACTGCTACTGTAGACAAACGCTTCAACCTAGAAGAATAAAATTTGGTGAGCCAAGTGTAATTTGTGTACAGATCATTATCACCAAGTATCATCAAGATTGGGTGAATAAATATTTGCTGGTATTTCGGAAACTCGTTATTTCTTAGAAGCTTGGCCACCCATCTCAATGAAAGTGCTTTTCCACAGTGTGTGCCTAGGGCTACTTGAAGAAGAAACAAACCATAGAGACAAAATTGAGAACTCCTTTATTTTGTCAAGTCTCAAAGAGCTACAACAAACCATGTTGGATTTAGAGTTCCAAATTCATCTATCTATATATGAGATAACAGAGGGAAACCTAAATATAAAAACTGCTACTGTAGACGAACGCTTCAACCTAAAAGAACAAAATTTGGTGAGCCAAGTGGGATTTGTGTACTGATCATTAGCACCAAGTATCATCAAGATTGGGTGAAACAATATTTGCTGGTATTTCGGAAACTCGTTTTTTCTTAGAAGCTTGGCAACCCCTCTCAATGAAAGTGCTTTTCCACAGTGAGTGCCTAGGGCTAATTGAAGAGGAAACAAACCATAGAGACAAAACTGAGAACTCCTTTATTTTGTCAAGTCTCAAAGAGCTACTACAAACCATGTTGGATTTCGAGTTCCAAATTCATCTATCTATATATCAGAGAATCGAGGGAAACCTAAATATAAAAACTGCTACTCGAGACGAACGCTTCAACCTAGATGAACAAAATTTGGTGAGCCAAGTGAGATTTGTGTACTCAACATTAGCACCAAGTATCATCAAGATTGGGTGAAAAAATATTTGCTGGTATTTCGGAAACTCGTTATTTCGTAGAAGCTTGGCAACCCCTCTCAATGAAAGTGCTTTTCCACAGTCTGTGCCTAGGGCTAGTTGAAGAGGAAACAAACCATAGAGACAAAACTGAGAACTCCTTTATTTTGTCAAGTTTTAAAGAGCTACTACAAACCATGTTGGATTTAGAGTTCCAAATTCATCTATCTATATGGGAGAGAACAGAGGGAAACCTAAATATAAAAACTGCTACTGTAGACGAACGCTTCAACCTAGAAGAACAAAATATGGTTAGCCAAGTGGTATTTGTGTAGTGATCATTAGCAGCAAGTATCATCAAGATTGGGTGAAAAAATATTTGCTGGTATTTCGGAAACTCTTTATTTCTTAGAAGCTTGGCAACCCCTCTCAATGAAAGTGCTTTCCACAGTCTGTGCCTTGGGCTACTTGAAGAGGAAACAAACCATAGAGACAAAACTGAGAACTCCTTTATTTTGTCAAGTCTCAAAGAGCTACTACAAACCATGTTGGATTTAGAGTTCCAAATTCATCTATCTATATATGAGATAACAGAGGGAAACCTAAATATAAAAACTGCTACTGTAGACGAACGCTTCAACCTAAAAGAAGAAAATTTGGTGAGCCAAGTGGGATTTGTGTACTCATCATTAGCAGCAAGTATCATCAAGATTGGGTGAAAAAATATTTGCTGGTATTTCGGAAACTCGTTTTTTCTTAGAATTTTGGCAACCCCTCTCAATGAAAGTGCTTTTCCACAGTGAGTGCCTAGGGCTACTTGAATAGGAAACAAACCATAGAGACAAAACTGAGAACTCCGTTATTTTTTCAAGTTTCATAGAGCTACTACAAACCATGATGGATTTAGAGTTCCAAATTCATCTATCTATATAGGAGAGAACAGAGGGAAAAATAAGTATAAAAACTCCTACTGTAGACGAATTCTTCAACCTAGAAGAACAAAATTTGGTGAGACTAGTGGGATTTGTGTACTGATCATTACCACCAAGTATCATCCAGATTCGGGGAAAAAATGTTTGCTGGTATTTGAGAAACTCGTAATTTCTTAGAAGCTTGGCAACCCCTCTCAATGAAAGTGCTTTTCCACAGTCTGTGCCTAGGGCTACTTGAAGAGGAAACAAACAATAGAGACAAAACTGAGAACTCCTTTATTTTGTCAAGTTTCAAAGAGCTACTACAAACCATGTTGGATTTCGAGTTCCAAATTCATCTATCTATATAGGAGAGAACAGAGGGTAACCTAAATATAAAAACTGCTACTGTAGACGAACGCGTCAACCTAGAATAACAAAATTTGGTGAGCCAAGTTGGAAATGTGTACTAATCATTACCTCCAAGTATCATCAAGATTGGGTGAAAAAATATTTGCTGGTATTCCTAAACTCGTTATTTCTTAGAAGCTTGGCAACCCCTCTCAATGAAAGTGGTTTTCCAAGGTCTGTGCCTAGGGCTACTTGAAGAGGAAACAAACCATAGAGACAAAACTGAGAACTCCTTTATTTTGTCAAGTTTCAAAGAGCTACTACAAACCATGTTGGATTTCGAGTTCGAAATTCATCTATCTATATAGGAGAGAAGAGAGGGTAACCTAAATATAAAAACTGCTACTGTAGACGAACGCTTCAACCTAGAATAACAAAATTTGGTGAGCCAAGTTGGAAATGTGTACTAATCATTACCTAAAAGTATCATCAAGATTGGGTGAAAAAATATTTGCTGGTATTCCGAAACTCGTTATTTCTTAGAAGCTTGGCAACCCCTCTCAATGAAAGTGCTTTTCCAAGGTCTGTGCCTAGGGCTACTTGAAGAGGAAACAAACCATAGAGAGAAAACTGAGAACTCCTTTATTTTGTCAAGTTTCAAAGAGCTACTACAAACCATGTTGGATTTAGAGTTCCAAATTCATCTATCTATATATGAGAGAACAGAGTGAAACCTAAATATAAAAACTGCTACTGTAGACGAACGCTTCAACCTAGAAGAAAAAAATTTGGTGAGCCAAGTGGGATTTGTGTACTGATAATTACCACCAAGTATCATCAAGATTGGGTGAAAAAATATTTGCTGGTATTTCGGAAACTCGTTATTTCTTAGAAGCTTGGCAACCCCTCACAATGAAAGTGCTTTTCCACAGTCTGTGCCAAGGGCTACTTGAAGAGGAAACAAACCATAGCGACAAAACTGAGAACTCCTTTATTTTGTCAAGTTTCAAAGAGCTACTACAAACCATGTTGGATTTAGAGTTATAAATTCATCTTTCTTTATAGGAGAGAACAGAGGGAAACCTAAATATAAAAACTGCTACTATAAACGAACGATTCAACCTAGAAGAACAAAATTTGGTGAGCCAAGTGGGAATTGTGTACTGATCATTAGCACCAAGTATCATCAAGATTGGCTGAAAAAATATTTGCTGGTATTTCGGAAACTCGTTATTTCTTAAACCTTGGCAACCCCTCTCAATGAAAGTGCTTTTCCACAGTCTGTCCCTAGGGCTACTTGAAGAGGAAACAAACCATAGAGACAAAACTGAGAACTCCTTTATTTTGTCAAGTTTCAAAGAGCTACTACAAACCTTGTTGGATTTAGAGTTCCAAATTCATCTATCTATATGGGAGAGAACAGAGGGAAACCTAAATACAAAAACTGCTACTGTAGACGAACGCTTCAACCTAGAAGAACAAAATTTGGAGAGCCAAGTGGGAATTGTGTACTGATAATTACCACCAAGTATCATCAAGATTGGGTGAAAAAATATTTGCTGGTATTTCGGAAACTCGTTATTTCTTAGAAGCTTGGCAAACCCTCTCAATGAAATTGCTTTCCACAGTCTCTGCCTAGGGCTACTTGAAGAGGAAACAAACCATAGAGACAAAACTGAGAACTCCTTTATATTGTCAAGTTTCAAATAGCTACTACAAACCATGTTGGATTTAGAGTTCCAAATTCATCTATCTATGTATCAGAGAATCGAGGGAAACCTAAATATAAAAACTGCTACTGTAGACAAACGCTTCAACCTAGAAGAACAAAATTTGGTGAGCCAAGTGTAATTTGTGTACAGATCATTATCACCAAGTATCATCAAGATTGGGTGAATAAATATTTGCTGGTATTTCGGAAACTCGTTATTTCTTAGAAGCTTGGCCACCCATCTCAATGAAAGTGCTTTTCCACAGTGTGTGCCTAGGGCTACTTGAAGAAGAAACAAACCATAGAGACAAAATTGAGAACTCCTTTATTTTGTCAAGTCTCAAAGAGCTACAACAAACCATGTTGGATTTAGAGTTCCAAATTCATCTATCTATATATGAGATAACAGAGGGAAACCTAAATATAAAAACTGCTACTGGAGACGAACGCTTCAACCTAAAAGAACAAAATTTGGTGAGCCAAGTGGGATTTGTGTACTGATCATTAGCACCAAGTATCATCAAGATTGGGTGAAACAATATTTGCTGGTATTTCGGAAACTCGTTTTTTCTTAGAAGCTTGGCAACCCCTCTCAATGAAAGTGCTTTTCCAAAGTGAGTGCCTAGGGCTAATTGAAGAGGAAACAAACCATAGAGACAAAACTGAGAACTCCTTTATTTTGTCAAGTCTCAAAGAGCTACTACAAACCATGTTGGATTTCGAGTTCCAAATTCATCTATCTATATATCAGAGAATCGAGGGAAACCTAAATATAAAAACTGCTACTCGAGACGAACGCTTCAACCTAGATGAACAAAATTTGGTGAGCCAAGTGAGATTTGTGTACTCAACATTAGCACCAAGTATCATCAAGATTGGGTGAAAAAATATTTGCTGGTATTTCGGAAACTCGTTATTTCGTAGAAGCTTGGCAACCCCTCTCAATGAAAGTGCTTTTCCACAGTCTGTGCCTAGGGCTAGTTGAAGAGGAAACAAACCATAGAGACAAAACTGAGAACTCCTTTATTTTGTCAAGTTTTAAAGAGCTACTACAAACCATGTTGGAATTAGAGTTCCAAATTCATCTATCTATATGGGAGAGAACAGAGGGAAACCTAAATATAAAAACTGCTACTGTAGACGAACGCTTCAACCTAGAAGAACAAAATATGGTTAGCCAAGTGGTATTTGTGTAGTGATCATTAGCAGCAAGTATCATCAAGATTGGGTGAAAAAATATTTGCTGGTATTTCGGAAACTCTTTATTTCTTAGAAGCTTGGCAACCCCTCTCAATGAAAGTGCTTTCCACAGTCTGTGCCTTGAGCTACTTGAAGAGGAAACAAACCATAGAGACAAAACTGAGAACTCCTTTATTTTGTCAAGTCTCAAAGAGCTACTACAAACCATGTTGGATTTAGAGTTCCAAATTCATCTATCTATATATGAGATAACAGAGGGAAACCTAAATATAAAAACTGCTACTGTAGACGAACGCTTCAACCTAAAAGAACAAAATTTGGTGAGCCAAGTGGGATTTGTGTACTCATCATTAGCAGCAAGTATCATCAAGATTGGGTGAAAAAATATTTGCTGGTATTTCGGAAACTCGTTTTTTCTTAGAAGCTTGGCAACCCCTCTCAATGAAAGTGCTTTTCCACAGTGAGTGCCTAGGGCTACTTGAAGAGGAAACAAACCATAGAGACAAAACTGAGAACTCCGTTATTTTTTCAAGTTTCAAAGAGCTACTACAAACCATGATGGATTTAGAGTTCCAAATTCATCTATCTATATAGGAGAGAACAGAGGGAAAAATAAGTATAAAAACTCCTACTGTAGACGAATTCTTCAACCTAAAAGAACAAAATTTGGTGAGACTAGTGGGATTTGTGTACTGATCATTACCACCAAGTATCATCCAGATTCGGGGAAAAAATATTTGCTGGTATTTGAGAAACTCGTAATTTCTTAGAAGCTTGGCAACCCCTCTCAATGAAAGTGCTTTTCCACAGTCTGTGCCTAGGGCTACTTGAAGAGGAAACAAACAATAGAGACAAAACTGAGAACTCCTTTATTTTGTCAAGTTTCAAAGAGCTACTACAAACCATGTTGGATTTCGAGTTCCAAATTCATCTATCTATATAGGAGAGAACAGAGGGTAACCTAAATATAAAAACTGCTACTGTAGACGAACGCGTCAACCTAGAATAACAAAATTTGGTGAGCCAAGTTGGAAATGTGTACTAATCATTACCTCCAAGTATCATCAAGATTGGGTGAAAAAATATTTGCTGGTATTCCTAAACTCGTTATTTCTTAGAACCTTGGCAACCCCTCTCAATGAAAGTGCTTTTCCAAGGTCTGTGCCTAGGGCTACTTGAAGAGGAAACAAACCATAGAGACAAAACTGAGAACTCCTTTATTTTGTCAAGTTTCAAAGAGCTACTACAAACCATGTTGGATTTCGAGTTCCAAATTCATCTATCTATATAGGAGAGAAGAGAGGGTAACCTAAATATAAAAACTGCTACTGTAGACGAACGCTTCAACCTAGAATAACAAAATTTGGTGAGCCAAGTTGGAAATGTGTACTAATCATTACCTAAAAGTATCATCAAGATTGGGTGAAAAAATATTTGCTGGTATTCCGAAACTCGTTATTTCTTAGAAGCTTGGCAACCCCTCTCAATGAAAGTGCTTTTCCAAGGTCTGTGCCTAGGGCTACTTGAAGAGGAAACAAACCATAGAGAGAAAACTGAGAACTCCTTTATTTTGTCAAGTTTCAAAGAGCTACTACAAACCATGTTGGATTTAGAGTTCCAAATTCATCTATCTATATATGAGAGAACAGAGTGAAACCTAAATATAAAAACTGCTACTGTAGACGAACGCTTCAACCTAGAAGAAAAAAATTTGGTGAGCCAAGTGGGATTTGTGTACTGATAATTACCACCAAGTATCATCAAGATTGGGTGAAAAAATATTTGCTGGTATTTCGGAAACTCGTTATTTCTTAGAAGCTTGGCAACCCCTCACAATGAAAGTGCTTTTCCACAGTCTGTGCCAAGGGCTACTTGAAGAGGAAACAAACCATAGCGACAAAACTGAGAACTCCTTTATTTTGTCAAGTTTCAAAGAGCTACTACAAACCATGTTGGATTTAGAGTTATAAATTCATCTTTCTTTATAGGAGAGAACAGAGGGAAACCTAAATATAAAAACTGCTACTATAAAAGAACGATTCAACCTAGAAGAACAAAATTTGGTGAGCCAAGTGGAAATTGTGTACTGATCATTAGCACCAAGTATCATCAAGATTGGCTGAAAAAATATTTGCTGGTATTTCGGAAACTCGTTATTTCTTAAACCTTGGCAACCCCTCTCAATGAAAGTGCTTTTCCACAGTCTGTCCCTAGGGCTACTTGAAGAGGAAACAAACCATAGAGACAAAACTGAGAACTCCTTTATTTTGTCAAGTTTCAAAGAGCTACTACAAACCTTGTTGGATTTAGAGTTCCAAATTCATCTATCTATATGGGAGAGAACAGAGGGAAACCTAAATACAAAAACTGCTACTGTAGACGAACGCTTCAACCTAGAAGAACAAAATTTGGAGAGCCAAGTGGGAATTGTGTACTGATAATTACCACCAAGTATCATCAAGATTGGGTGAAAAAATATTTGCTGGTATTTCGGAAACTCGTTATTTCTTAGAAGCTTGGCAAACCCTCTCAATGAAATTGCTTTCCACAGTCTCTGCCTAGGGCTACTTGAAGAGGAAACAAACCATAGAGACAAAACTGAGAACTCCTTTATATTGTCAAGTTTCAAATAGCTACTACAAACCATGTTGGATTTAGAGTTCCAAATTCATCTATCTATGTATCAGAGAATCGAGGGAAACCTAAATATAAAAACTGCTACTGTAGACAAACGCTTCAACCTAGAAGAACAAAATTTGGTGAGCCAAGTGTAATTTGTGTACAGATCATTATCACCAAGTATCATCAAGATTGGGTGAATAAATATTTGCTGGTATTTCGGAAACTCGTTATTTCTTAGAAGCTTGGCCACCCATCTCAATGAAAGTGCTTTTCCACAGTGTGTGCCTAGGGCTACTTGAAGAAGAAACAAACCATAGAGACAAAATTGAGAACTCCTTTATTTTGTCAAGTCTCAAAGAGCTACAACAAACCATGTTGGATTTAGAGTTCCAAATTCATCTATCTATATATGAGATAACAGAGGGAAACCTAAATATAAAAACTGCTACTGGAGACGAACGCTTCAACCTAAAAGAACAAAATTTGGTGAGCCAAGTGGGATTTGTGTACTGATCATTAGCACCAAGTATCATCAAGATTGGGTGAAACAATATTTGCTGGTATTTCGGAAACTCGTTTTTTCTTAGAAGCTTGGCAACCCCTCTCAATGAAAGTGCTTTTCCACAGTGAGTGCCTAGGGCTAATTGAAGAGGAAACAAACCATAGAGACAAAACTGAGAACTCCTTTATTTTGTCAAGTCTCAAAGAGCTACTACAAACCATGTTGGATTTCGAGTTCCAAATTCATCTATCTATATATCAGAGAATCGAGGGAAACCTAAATATAAAAACTGCTACTCGAGACGAACGCTTCAACCTAGATGAACAAAATTTGGTGAGCCAAGTGAGATTTGTGTACTCAACATTAGCACCAAGTATCATCAAGATTGGGTGAAAAAATATTTGCTGGTATTTCGGAAACTCGTTATTTCGTAGAAGCTTGGCAACCCCTCTCAATGAAAGTGCTTTTCCACAGTCTGTGCCTAGGGCTAGTTGAAGAGGAAACAAACCATAGAGGCAAAACTGAGAACTCCTTTATTTTGTCAAGTTTTAAAGAGCTACTACAAACCATGTTGGAATTAGAGTTCCAAATTCATCTATCTATATGGGAGAGAACAGAGGGAAACCTAAATATAAAAACTGCTACTGTAGACGAACGCTTCAACCTAGAAGAACAAAATATGGTTAGCCAAGTGGTATTTGTGTAGTGATCATTAGCAGCAAGTATCATCAAGATTGGGTGAAAAAATATTTGCTGGTATTTCGGAAACTCTTTATTTCTTAGAAGCTTGGCAACCCCTCTCAATGAAAGTGCTTTCCACAGTCTGTGCCTTGAGCTACTTGAAGAGGAAACAAACCATAGAGACAAAACTGAGAACTCCTTTATTTTGTCAAGTCTCAAAGAGCTACTACAAACCATGTTGGATTTAGAGTTCCAAATTCATCTATCTATATATGAGATAACAGAGGGAAACCTAAATATAAAAACTGCTACTGTAGACGAACGCTTCAACCTAAAAGAACAAAATTTGGTGAGCCAAGTGGGATTTGTGTACTCATCATTAGCAGCAAGTATCATCAAGATTGGGTGAAAAAATATTTGCTGGTATTTCGGAAACTCGTTTTTTCTTAGAAGCTTGGCAACCCCTCTCAATGAAAGTGCTTTTCCACAGTGAGTGCCTAGGGCTACTTGAAGAGGAAACAAACCATAGAGACAAAACTGAGAACTCCGTTATTTTTTCAAGTTTCAAAGAGCTACTACAAACCATGATGGATTTAGAGTTCCAAATTCATCTATCTATATAGGAGAGAACAGAGGGAAAAATAAGTATAAAAACTCCTACTGTAGACGAATTCTTCAACCTAAAAGAACAAAATTTGGTGAGACTAGTGGGATTTGTGTACTGATCATTACCACCAAGTATCATCCAGATTCGGGGAAAAAATATTTGCTGGTATTTGAGAAACTCGTAATTTCTTAGAAGCTTGGCAACCCCTCTCAATGAAAGTGCTTTTCCACAGTCTGTGCCTAGGGCTACTTGAAGAGGAAACAAACAATAGAGACAAAACTGAGAACTCCTTTATTTTGTCAAGTTTCAAAGAGCTACTACAAACCATGTTGGATTTCGAGTTCCAAATTCATCTATCTATATAGGAGAGAACAGAGGGTAACCTAAATATAAAAACTGCTACTGTAGACGAACGCGTCAACCTAGAATAACAAAATTTGGTGAGCCAAGTTGGAAATGTGTACTAATCATTACCTCCAAGTATCATCAAGATTGGGTGAAAAAATATTTGCTGGTATTCCTAAACTCGTTATTTCTTAGAACCTTGGCAACCCCTCTCAATGAAAGTGCTTTTCCAAGGTCTGTGCCTAGGGCTACTTGAAGAGGAAACAAACCATAGAGACAAAACTGAGAACTCCTTTATTTTGTCAAGTTTCAAAGAGCTACTACAAACCATGTTGGATTTCGAGTTCCAAATTCATCTATCTATATAGGAGAGAAGAGAGGGTAACCTAAATATAAAAACTGCTACTGTAGACGAACGCTTCAACCTAGAATAACAAAATTTGGTGAGCCAAGTTGGAAATGTGTACTAATCATTACCTAAAAGTATCATCAAGATTGGGTGAAAAAATATTTGCTGGTATTCCGAAACTCGTTATTTCTTAGAAGCTTGGCAACCCCTCTCAATGAAAGTGCTTTTCCAAGGTCTGTGCCTAGGGCTACTTGAAGAGGAAACAAACCATAGAGAGAAAACTGAGAACTCCTTTATTTTGTCAAGTTTCAAAGAGCTACTACAAACCATGTTGGATTTAGAGTTCCAAATTCATCTATCTATATATGAGAGAACAGAGTGAAACCTAAATATAAAAACTGCTACTGTAGACGAACGCTTCAACCTAGAAGAAAAAAATTTGGTGAGCCAAGTGGGATTTGTGTACTGATAATTACCACCAAGTATCATCAAGATTGGGTGAAAAAATATTTGCTGGTATTTCGGAAACTCGTTATTTCTTAGAAGCTTGGCAACCCCTCACAATGAAAGTGCTTTTCCACAGTCTGTGCCAAGGGCTACTTGAAGAGGAAACAAACCATAGCGACAAAACTGAGAACTCCTTTATTTTGTCAAGTTTCAAAGAGCTACTACAAACCATGTTGGATTTAGAGTTATAAATTCATCTTTCTTTATAGGAGAGAACAGAGGGAAACCTAAATATAAAAACTGCTACTATAAAAGAACGATTCAACCTAGAAGAACAAAATTTGGTGAGCCAAGTGGGAATTGTGTACTGATCATTAGCACCAAGTATCATCAAGATTGGCTGAAAAAATATTTGCTGGTATTTCGGAAACTCGTTATTTCTTAAACCTTGGCAACCCCTCTCAATGAAAGTGCTTTTCCACAGTCTGTCCCTAGGGCTACTTGAAGAGGAAACAAACCATAGAGACAAAACTGAGAACTCCTTTATTTTGTCAAGTTTCAAAGAGCTACTACAAACCTTGTTGGATTTAGAGTTCCAAATTCATCTATCTATATGGGAGAGAACAGAGGGAAACCTAAATACAAAAACTGCTACTGTAGACGAACGCTTCAACCTAGAAGAACAAAATTTGGAGAGCCAAGTGGGAATTGTGTACTGATAATTACCACCAAGTATCATCAAGATTGGGTGAAAAAATATTTGCTGGTATTTCGGAAACTCGTTATTTCTTAGAAGCTTGGCAAACCCTCTCAATGAAATTGCTTTCCACAGTCTCTGCCTAGGGCTACTTGAAGAGGAAACAAACCATAGAGACAAAACTGAGAACTCCTTTATATTGTCAAGTTTCAAATAGCTACTACAAACCATGTTGGATTTAGAGTTCCAAATTCATCTATCTATGTATCAGAGATTCGAGGGAAACCTAAATATAAAAACTGCTACTGTAGACAAACGCTTCAACCTAGAAGAACAAAATTTGGTGAGCCAAGTGTAATTTGTGTACAGATCATTATCACCAAGTATCATCAAGATTGGGTGAATAAATATTTGCTGGTATTTCGGAAACTCGTTATTTCTTAGAAGCTTGGCCACCCATCTCAATGAAAGTGCTTTTCCACAGTGTGTGCCTAGGGCTACTTGAAGAAGAAACAAACCATAGAGACAAAATTGAGAACTCCTTTATTTTGTCAAGTCTCAAAGAGCTACAACAAACCATGTTGGATTTAGAGTTCCAAATTCATCTATCTATATATGAGATAACAGAGGGAAACCTAAATATAAAAACTGCTACTGTAGACGAACGCTTCAACCTAAAAGAACAAAATTTGGTGAGCCAAGTGGGATTTGTGTACTGATCATTAGCACCAAGTATCATCAAGATTGGGTGAAACAATATTTGCTGGTATTTCGGAAACTCGTTTTTTCTTAGAAGCTTGGCAACCCCTCTCAATGAAAGTGCTTTTCCACAGTGAGTGCCTAGGGCTAATTGAAGAGGAAACAAACCATAGAGACAAAACTGAGAACTCCTTTATTTTGTCAAGTCTCAAAGAGCTACTACAAACCATGTTGGATTTCGAGTTCCAAATTCATCTATCTATATATCAGAGAATCGAGGGAAACCTAAATATAAAAACTGCTACTCGAGACGAACGCTTCAACCTAGATGAACAAAATTTGGTGAGCCAAGTGAGATTTGTGTACTCAACATTAGCACCAAGTATCATCAAGATTGGGTGAAAAAATATTTGCTGGTATTTCGGAAACTCGTTATTTCGTAGACGCTTGGCAACCCCTCTCAATGAAAGTGCTTTTCCACAGTCTGTGCCTAGGGCTAGTTGAAGAGGAAACAAACCATAGAGACAAAACTGAGAACTCCTTTATTTTGTCAAGTTTTAAAGAGCTACTACAAACCATGTTGGATTTAGAGTTCCAAATTCATCTATCTATATGGGAGAGAACAGAGGGAAACCTAAATATAAAAACTGCTACTGTAGACGAACGCTTCAACCTAGAAGAACAAAATATGGTTAGCCAAGTGGTATTTGTGTAGTGATCATTAGCAGCAAGTATCATCAAGATTGGGTGAAAAAATATTTGCTGGTATTTCGGAAACTCTTTATTTCTTAGAAGCTTGGCAACCCCTCTCAATGAAAGTGCTTTCCACAGTCTGTGCCTTGGGCTACTTGAAGAGGAAACAAACCATAGAGACAAAACTGAGAACTCCTTTATTTTGTCAAGTCTCAAAGAGCTACTACAAACCATGTTGGATTTAGAGTTCCAAATTCATCTATCTATATATGAGATAACAGAGGGAAACCTAAATATAAAAACTGCTACTGTAGACGAACGCTTCAACCTAAAAGAACAAAATTTGGTGAGCCAAGTGGGATTTGTGTACTCATCATTAGCAGCAAGTATCATCAAGATTGGGTGAAAAAATATTTCCTGGTATTTCTTAAACTCGTTTTTTCTTAGAAGCTTGGCAACCCCTCTCAATGAAAGTGCTTTTTTACAGTGAGTGCCTAGGGCTACTTGAAGAGGAAACAAACCATAGAGACAAAACTGAGAACTCCGTTATTTTTTCAAGTTTCAAAGAGCTACTACAAACCATGATGGATTTAGAGTTCCAAATTCATCTATCTATATAGGAGAGAACAGAGGGAAAAATAAGTATAAAAACTCCTACTGTAGACGAATTCTTCAACCTAGAAGAACAAAATTTGGTGAGACTAGTGGGATTTGTGTACTGATCATTACCACCAAGTATCATCCAGATTCGGGGAAAAAATATTTGCTGGTATTTGAGAAACTCGTAATTTCTTAGAAGCTTGGCAACCCCTCTCAATGAAAGTGCTTTTCCACAGTCTGTGCCTAGGGCTACTTGAAGAGGAAACAAACAATAGAGACAAAACTGAGAACTCCTTTATTTTGTCAAGTTTCAAAGAGCTACTACAAACCATGTTGGATTTCGAGTTCCAAATTCATCTATCTATATAGGAGAGAACAGAGGGTAACCTAAATATAAAAACTGCTACTGTAGACGAACGCGTCAACCTAGAATAACAAAATTTGGTGAGCCAAGTTGGAAATGTGTACTAATCATTACCTCCAAGTATCATCAAGATTGGGTGAAAAAATATTTGCTGGTATTCCTAAACTCGTTATTTCTTAGAAGCTTGGCAACCCCTCTCAATGAAAGTGCTTTTCCAAGGTCTGTGCCTAGGGCTACTTGAAGAGGAAACAAACCATAGAGACAAAACTGAGAACTCCTTTATTTTGTCAAGTTTCAAAGAGCTACTACAAACCATGTTGGATTTAGAGTTCCAAATTCATCTATCTATATATGAGAGAACAGAGTGAAACCTAAATATAAAAACTGCTACTGTAGACGAACGCTTCAACCTAGAAGAAAAAAATTTGTGAGCCAAGTGGGATTTGTGTACTGATCATTACCACCAAGTATCATCAAGATTGGGTGAAAAAATATTTGCTGGTATTTCGGAAACTCGTTATTTCTTAGAAGCTTGGCAACCCCTCACAATGAAAGTGCTTTTCCACAGTCTGTGCCAAGGGCTACTTGAAGAGAAAACAAACCATAGCGACAAAACTGAGAACTCCTTTATTTTGCCAAGTTTCAAAGAGCTACTACAAACCATGTTGGATTTAGAGTTATAAATTCATCTTTCTTTATAGGAGAGAACAGAGGGAAACCTAAATATAAAAACTGCTACTATAAACGAACGATTCAACCTAGAAGAACAAAATTTGGTGAGCCAAGTGGGAATTGTGTACTGATCATTAGCACCAAGTATCATCAAGATTGGGTGAAAAAATATTTGCTGGTATTTCGGAAACTCGTTATTTCTTAAACATTGGCAAACCCTCTCAATGAAAGTGCTTTTCCACAGTCTGTCCCTAGGGCTACTTGAAGAGGAAACAAAACATAGAGACAAAACTGAGAACTCCTTTATTTTGTCAAGTTTCAAAGAGCTACTACAAACCTTGTAGGATTTAGAGTTCCAAATTCATCTATCTATATGGGAGAGAACAGAGGGAAACCTAAAAATAAAAACTGCTACTGTAGACGAACGCTTCAACCTAGAAGAACAAAATTTGGAGAGCCAAGTGGGATTTGTGTACTGATCATTACCACCAAATATCATCAAGATTGGGTGAAAAAATATTTGCTGGTATTTCGGAAACTCGTTATGTCTTAGAAGCTTGGCAAACCCTCTCAATGAAAGTGCTTTCCACAGTCTCTGCCTAGGGCTACTTGAAGAGGAAACAAACCATAGAGACAAAACTGAGAACTCCTTTATATTGTCAAGTTTCAAAGAGCTACTACAAACCATGTTGGATTTAGAGTTCCAAATTCATCTATTTATGTATCAGAGAATCGAGGGAAACCTAAATATAAAAACTGCTACTGTAGACAAACGCTTCAACCTAGAAGAACAAAATTTGGTCAGCCAAGTGGGATTTGTGTACTGATCATTACCACCAAGTATCATCAAGATTGGGTGAAAAAATATTTGCTGGTATTTCGGAAACTCGTTATTTCTTAGAAGCTTGGCAACCCATCTCAATGAAAGTGCTTTTCCACAGTGTGTGCCTAGGGCTACTTGAAGAAGAAACAAACCATAGAGACAAAATTGAGAACTCCTTTATTTTGTCAAGTCTCAAAGAGCTACTACAAACCATGTTGGATTTAGAGTTCCAAATTCATCTATCTATATATGAGATAACAGAGGGAAACCTAAATATAAAAACTGCTACTGTAGACGAACGCTTCAACCTAAAAGAACAAAATTTGGTGAGCCAAGTGGGATTTGTGTACTGATCATTAGCACCAAGTATCATCAAGATTGGGTGAAACAATATTTGCTGGTATTTCGGAAACTCGTTTTTTCTTAGAAGCTTGGCAACCCCTCTCAATGAAAGTGCTTTTCCACAGTGAGTGCCTAGGGCTAATTGAAGAGGAAACAAACCATAGAGACAAAACTGAGAACTCCTTTATTTTGTCAAGTCTCAAAGAGCTACTACAAACCATGTTGGATTTCGAGTTCCAAATTCATCTATCTATATATCAGAGAATCGAGGGAAACCTAAATATAAAAACTGCTACTCGAGACGAACGCTTCAACCTAGATGAACAAAATTTGGTGAGCCAAGTGAGATTTGTGTACTCAACATTAGCACCAAGTATCATCAAGATTGGGTGAAAAAATATTTGCTGGTATTTCGGAAACTCGTTATTTCGTAGACGCTTGGCAACCCCTCTCAATGAAAGTGCTTTTCCACAGTCTGTGCCTAGGGCTAGTTGAAGAGGAAACAAACCATAGAGACAAAACTGAGAACTCCTTTATTTTGTCAAGTTTTAAAGAGCTACTACAAACCATGTTGGATTTAGAGTTCCAAATTCATCTATCTATATGGGAGAGAACAGAGGGAAACCTAAATATAAAAACTGCTACTGTAGACGAACGCTTCAACCTAGAAGAACAAAATATGGTTAGCCAAGTGGTATTTGTGTAGTGATCATTAGCAGCAAGTATCATCAAGATTGGGTGAAAAAATATTTGCTGGTATTTCGGAAACTCTTTATTTCTTAGAAGCTTGGCAACCCCTCTCAATGAAAGTGCTTTCCACAGTCTGTGCCTTGGGCTACTTGAAGAGGAAACAAACCATAGAGACAAAACTGAGAACTCCTTTATTTTGTCAAGTCTCAAAGAGCTACTACAAACCATGTTGGATTTAGAGTTCCAAATTCATCTATCTATATATGAGATAACAGAGGGAAACCTAAATATAAAAACTGCTACTGTAGACGAACGCTTCAACCTAAAAGAACAAAATTTGGTGAGCCAAGTGGGATTTGTGTACTCATCATTAGCAGCAAGTATCATCAAGATTGGGTGAAAAAATATTTGCTGGTATTTCTTAAACTCGTTTTTTCTTAGAAGCTTGGCAACCCCTCTCAATGAAAGTGCTTTTTTACAGTGAGTGCCTAGGGCTACTTGAAGAGGAAACAAACCATAGAGACAAAACTGAGAACTCCGTTATTTTTTCAAGTTTCAAAGAGCTACTACAAACCATGATGGATTTAGAGTTCCAAATTCATCTATCTATATAGGAGAGAACAGAGGGAAAAATAAGTATAAAAACTCCTACTGTAGACGAATTCTTCAACCTAGAAGAACAAAATTTGGTGAGACTAGTGGGATTTGTGTACTGATCATTACCACCAAGTATCATCCAGATTCGGGGAAAAAATATTTGCTGGTATTTGAGAAACTCGTAATTTCTTAGAAGCTTGGCAACCCCTCTCAATGAAAGTGCTTTTCCACAGTCTGTGCCTAGGGCTACTTGAAGAGGAAACAAACAATAGAGACAAAACTGAGATCTCCTTTATTTTGTCAAGTTTCAAAGAGCTACTACAAACCATGTTGGATTTCGAGTTACAAATTCATCTATCTATATAGGAGAGAACAGAGGGTAACCTAAATATAAAAACTGCTACTGTAGACGAACGCGTCAACCTAGAATAACAAAATTTGGTGAGCCAAGTTGGAAATGTGTACTAATCATTACCTCCAAGTATCATCAAGATTGGGTGAAAAAATATTTGCTGGTATTCCTAAACTCGTTATTTCTTAGAAGCTTGGCAACCCCTCTCAATGAAAGTGCTTTTCCAAGGTCTGTGCCTAGGGCTACTTGAAGAGGAAACAAACCATAGAGACAAAACTGAGAACTCCTTTATTTTGTCAAGTTTCAAAGAGCTACTACAAACCATGTTGGATTTAGAGTTCCAAATTCATCTATCTATATATGAGAGAACAGAGTGAAACCTAAATATAAAAACTGCTACTGTAGACGAACGCTTCAACCTAGAAGAAAAAAATTTGGTGAGCCAAGTGGGATTTGTGTACTGATCATTACCACCAAGTATCATCAAGATTGGGTGAAAAAATATTTGCTGGTATTTCGGAAACTCGTTATTTCTTAGAAGCTTGGCAACCCCTCACAATGAAAGTGCTTTTCCACAGTCTGTGCCAAGGGCTACTTGAAGAGAAAACAAACCATAGCGACAAAACTGAGAACTCCTTTATTTTGCCAAGTTTCAAAGAGCTACTACAAACCATGTTGGATTTAGAGTTATAAATTCATCTTTCTTTATAGGAGAGAACAGAGGGAAACCTAAATATAAAAACTGCTACTATAAACGAACGATTCAACCTAGAAGAACAAAATTTGGTGAGCCAAGTGGGAATTGTGTACTGATCATTAGCACCAAGTATCATCAAGATTGGGTGAAAAAATATTTGCTGGTATTTCGGAAACTCGTTATTTCTTAAACATTGGCAACCCCTCTCAATGAAAGTGCTTTTCCACAGTCTGTCCCTAGGGCTACTTGAAGAGGAAACAAAACATAGAGACAAAACTGAGAACTCCTTTATTTTGTCAAGTTTCAAAGAGCTACTACAAACCTTGTAGGATTTAGAGTTCCAAATTCATCTATCTATATGGGAGAGAACAGAGGGAAACCTAAAAATAAAAACTGCTACTGTAGACGAACGCTTCAACCTAGAAGAACAAAATTTGGAGAGCCAAGTGGGATTTGTGTACTGATCATTACCACCAAATATCATCAAGATTGGGTGAAAAAATATTTGCTGGTATTTCGGAAACTCGTTATGTCTTAGAAGCTTGGCAAACCCTCTCAATGAAAGTGCTTTCCACAGTCTCTGCCTAGGGCTACTTGAAGAGGAAACAAACCATAGAGACAAAACTGAGAACTCCTTTATATTGTCAAGTTTCAAAGAGCTACTACAAACCATGTTGGATTTAGAGTTCCAAATTCATCTATTTATGTATCAGAGAATCGAGGGAAACCTAAATATAAAAACTGCTACTGTAGACAAACGCTTCAACCTAGAAGAACAAAATTTGGTCAGCCAAGTGGGATTTGTGTACTGATCATTACCACCAAGTATCATCAAGATTGGGTGAAAAAATATTTGCTGGTATTTCGGAAACTCGTTATTTCTTAGAAGCTTGGCAACCCATCTCAATGAAAGTGCTTTTCCACAGTGTGTGCCTAGGGCTACTTGAAGAAGAAACAAACCATAGAGACAAAATTGAGAACTCCTTTATTTTGTCAAGTCTCAAAGAGCTACTACAAACCATGTTGGATTTAGAGTTCCAAATTCATCTATCTATATATGAGATAACAGAGGGAAACCTAAATATAAAAACTGCTACTGTAGACGAACGCTTCAACCTAAAAGAACAAAATTTGGTCAGCCAAGTGGGATTTGTGTACTGATCATTAGCACCAAGTATCATCAAGATTGGGTGAAACAATATTTGCTGGTATTTCGGAAACTCGTTTTTTCTTAGAAGCTTGGCAACCCCTCTCAATGAAAGTGCTTTTCCACAGTGAGTGCATAGGGCTACTTGAAGAGGAAACAAACCATAGAGACAAAACTGAGAACTCCTTTATTTTGTCAAGTTTCAAAGAGCTACTACAAACCATGTTGGATTTAGAGTTTCAAATTCATCTATCTATATATGAGAGAACAGAGTGAAAACTAAATATAAAAAGTGCTACTGTAGACGAACGCTTCAACCTAAAAGAACAAAATTTGGTGCGCCAAGTGGGATGTGGGTACTGATCATTACCACCAAGTATCATCAAGATTGGGTGAAAAAATATTTTCTGGTATTTCGGAAACTCGTTATTTCGTAGAAGCTTGGCAACCCCTCTCAATGAAAGTGCTTTTCCACAGTCTGTGCCTAGGGCTACTTGAAGAGGAAACAAACCATAGCGACAAAACTGAGAACTCCTTTATTTTGTCAAGTTTCAAAGAGCTACTACAAACCATGTTGGATTTAGAGTTCCAAATTCATCTTTCTTTATAGGAGAGAACAGAGGGAAACCTAAATATAAAAACTGCTACTGTAGACGAACGCTTCAACCTAGAAGAACAAAATTTGGTGAGCCAAGTGGGATTTGTGTACTGATCATTAGCACCAAGTATCATCAAGATTGGGTGAAAAAATATTTGCTGGTGTTTCGGGAACTCGTTATTTCTTAGAAGCTTGGCAACCCCTCTCAATGAAAGTGCTTTTCCACACTCTGTGCCTTGGGCTACTTGAAGAGGAAACAAACCATAGAGACAAAACTGAGAACTCCGTTATTTTTTCAAGTCTCAAAGAGCTACTACAAACCATGTTGGATTTCGAGTTCCAAATTCATCTATCTATATATCAGAGAATCGAGGGAAACCTAAATATAAAAACTGCTACTCGAGACGAACGCTTCAACCTAGATGAACAAAATTTGGTGAGCCAAGTGAGATTTGTGTACTCCACATTAGCACCAAGTATCATCAAGATTGGGTGAAAAAATATTTGCTGGTATTTCGGAAACTCGTTATTTCGTAGAAGCTTGGCAACCCCTCTCAATGAAAGTGCTTTTCCACAGTCTGTGCCTAGGGCTAGTTGAAGAGGAAACAAACCATAGAGACAAAACTGAGAACTCCTTTATTTTGTCAAGTTTTAAAGAGCTACTACAAACCATGTTGGATTTAGAGTTCCAAATTCATCTATCTATATGGGAGAGAACAGAGGGAAACCTAAATATAAAAACTGCTACTGTAGACGAACGCTTCAACCTAGAAGAACAAAATTTGGTTAAGCAAGTGGTATTTGTGTAGTGATCATTAGCACCAAGTATCATCAAGATTGGGTGAAAAAATATTTGCTGATATTTCGGAAACTCGTTATTTCTTAGAAGCTTGGCAACCCCTCTCAATGAAAGTGCTTTCCACAGTCTGTGCCTTGGGCTACTTGAAGAGGAAACAAACCATAGAGACAAAACTGAGAACTCCTTTATTTTGCCAAGTTTCAAAGAGCTACTACAAACCATGTTGGATTTAGAGTTATAAATTCATCTTTCTTTATAGGAGAGAACAGAGGGAAACCTAAATATAAAAACTGCTACTATAAACGAACGATTCAACCTAGAAGAACAAAATTTGGTGAGCCAAGTGGGAATTGTGTACTGATCATTAGCACCAAGTATCATCAAGATTGGGTGAAAAAATATTTGCTGGTATTTCGGAAACTCGTTATTTCTTAAACATTGGCAACCCCTCTCAATGAAAGTGCTTTTCCACAGTCTGTCCCTAGGGCTACTTGAAGAGGAAACAAACCATAGAGACAAAACTGAGAACTCCTTTATTTTGTCAAGTTTCAAAGAGCTACTACAAACCTTGTAGGATTTAGAGTTCCAAATTCATCTATCTATATGGGAGAGAACAGAGGGAAACCTAAAAATAAAAACTGCTACTGTAGACGAACGCTTCAACCTAGAAGAACAAAATTTGGAGAGCCAAGTGGGATTTGTGTACTGATCATTACCACCAAATATCATCAAGATTGGGTGAAAAAATATTTGCTGGTATTTCGGAAACTCGTTATGTCTTAGAAGCTTGGCAAACCCTCTCAATGAAAGTGCTTTCCACAGTCTCTGCCTAGGGCTACTTGAAGAGGAAACAAACCATAGAGACAAAACTGAGAACTCCTTTATATTGTCAAGTTTCAAAGAGCTACTACAAACCATGTTGGATTTAGAGTTCCAAATTCATCTATTTATGTATCAGAGAATCGAGGGAAACCTAAATATAAAAACTGCTACTGTAGACAAACGCTTCAACCTAGAAGAACAAAATTTGGTCAGCCAAGTGGGATTTGTGTACTGATCATTACCACCAAGTATCATCAAGATTGGGTGAAAAAATATTTGCTGGTATTTCGGAAACTCGTTATTTCTTAGAAGCTTGGCAACCCATCTCAATGAAAGTGCTTTTCCACAGTGTGTGCCTAGGGCTAATTGAAGAAGAAACAAACCATAGAGACAAAATTGAGAACTCCTTTATTTTGTCAAGTCTCAAAGAGCTACTACAAACCATGTTGGATTTAGAGTTCCAAATTCATCTATCTATATATGAGATAACAGAGGGAAACCTAAATATAAAAACTGCTACTGTAGACGAACGCTTCAACCTAAAAGAACAAAATTTGGTCAGCCAAGTGGGATTTGTGTACTGATCATTAGCACCAAGTATCATCAAGATTGGGTGAAACAATATTTGCTGGTATTTCGGAAACTCGTTTTTTCTTAGAAGATTGGCAACCCCTCTCAATGAAAGTGCTTTTCCACAGTGAGTGCATAGGGCTACTTGAAGAGGAAACAAACCATAGAGACAAAACTGAGAACTCCTTTATTTTGTCAAGTTTCAAAGAGCTACTACAAACCATGTTGGATTTAGAGTTTCAAATTCATCTATCTATATATGAGAGAACAGAGTGAAAACTAAATATAAAAAGTGCTACTGTAGACGAACGCTTCAACCTAAAAGAACAAAATTTGGTGCGCCAAGTGGGATGTGGGTACTGATCATTACCACCAAGTATCATCAAGATTGGGTGAAAAAATATTTTCTGGTATTTCGGAAACTCGTTATTTCGTAGAAGCTTGGCAACCCCTCTCAATGAAAGTGCTTTTCCACAGTCTGTGCCTAGGGCTACTTGAAGAGGAAACAAACCATAGCGACAAAACTGAGAACTCCTTTATTTTGTCAAGTTTCAAAGAGCTACTACAAACCATGTTGGATTTAGAGTTCCAAATTCATCTTTCTTTATAGGAGAGAACAGAGGGAAACCTAAATATAAAAACTGCTACTGTAGACGAACGCTTCAACCTAGAAGAACAAAATTTGGTGAGCCAAGTGGGATTTGTGTACTGATCATTAGCACCAAGTATCATCAAGATTGGGTGAAAAAATATTTGCTGGTGTTTCGGGAACTCGTTATTTCTTAGAAGCTTGGCAACCCCTCTCAATGAAAGTGCTTTTCCACACTCTGTGCCTTGGGCTACTTGAAGAGGAAACAAACCATAGAGACAAAACTGAGAACTCCGTTATTTTTTCAAGTCTCAAAGAGCTACTACAAACCATGTTGGATTTCGAGTTCCAAATTCATCTATCTATATATCAGAGAATCGAGGGAAACCTAAATATAAAAACTGCTACTCGAGACGAACGCTTCAACCTAGATGAACAAAATTTGGTGAGCCAAGTGAGATTTGTGTACTCCACATTAGCACCAAGTATCATCAAGTTTGGGTGAAAAAATATTTGCTGGTATTTCGGAAACTCGTTATTTCGTAGAAGCTTGGCAACCCCTCTCAATGAAAGTGCTTTTCCACAGTCTGTGCCTAGGGCTAGTTGAAGAGGAAACAAACCATAGAGACAAAACTGAGAACTCCTTTATTTTGTCAAGTTTTAAAGAGCTACTACAAACCATGTTGGATTTAGAGTTCCAAATTCATCTATCTATATGGGAGAGAACAGAGGGAAACCTAAATATAAAAACTGCTACTGTAGACGAACGCTTCAACCTAGAAGAACAAAATTTGGTTAAGCAAGTGGTATTTGTGTAGTGATCATTAGCACCAAGTATCATCAAGATTGGGTGAAAAAATATTTGCTGATATTTCGGAAACTCGTTATTTCTTAGAAGCTTGGCAACCCCTCTCAATGAAAGTGCTTTCCACAGTCTGTGCCTTGGGCTACTTGAAGAGGAAACAAACCATAGAGACAAAACTGAGAACTCCTTTATTTTGCCAAGTTTCAAAGAGCTACTACAAACCATGTTGGATTTAGAGTTATAAATTCATCTTTCTTTATAGGAGAGAACAGAGGGAAACCTAAATATAAAAACTGCTACTATAAACGAACGATTCAACCTAGAAGAACAAAATTTGGTGAGCCAAGTGGGAATTGTGTACTGATCATTAGCACCAAGTATCATCAAGATTGGGTGAAAAAATATTTGCTGGTATTTCGGAAACTCGTTATTTCTTAAACATTGGCAACCCCTCTCAATGAAAGTGCTTTTCCACAGTCTGTCCCTAGGGCTACTTGAAGAGGAAACAAACCATAGAGACAAAACTGAGAACTCCTTTATTTTGTCAAGTTTCAAAGAGCTACTACAAACCTTGTAGGATTTAGAGTTCCAAATTCATCTATCTATATGGGAGAGAACAGAGGGAAACCTAAAAATAAAAACTGCTACTGTAGACGAACGCTTCAACCTAGAAGAACAAAATTTGGAGAGCCAAGTGGGATTTGTGTACTGATCATTACCACCAAATATCATCAAGATTGGGTGAAAAAATATTTGCTGGTATTTCGGAAACTCGTTATGTCTTAGAAGCTTGGCAAACCCTCTCAATGAAAGTGCTTTCCACAGTCTCTGCCTAGGGCTACTTGAAGAGGAAACAAACCATTGAGACAAAACTGAGAACTCCTTTATATTGTCAAGTTTCAAAGAGCTACTACAAACCATGTTGGATTTAGAGTTCCAAATTCATCTATTTATGTATCAGAGAATCGAGGGAAACCTAAATATAAAAACTGCTACTGTAGACAAACGCTTCAACCTAGAAGAACAAAATTTGGTCAGCCAAGTGGGATTTGTGTACTGATCATTACCACCAAGTATCATCAAGATTGGGTGAAAAAATATTTGCTGGTATTTCGGAAACTCGTTATTTCTTAGAAGCTTGGCAACCCATCTCAATGAAAGTGCTTTTCCACAGTGTGTGCCTAGGGCTACTTGAAGAAGAAACAAACCATAGAGAAAAAATTGAGAACTCCTTTATTTTGTCAAGTCTCAAAGAGCTACTACAAACCATGTTGGATTTAGAGTTCCAAATTCATCTATCTATATATGAGATAACAGAGGGAAACCTAAATATAAAAACTGCTACTGTAGACGAATGCTTCAACCTAAAAGAACAAAATTTGGTCAGCCAAGTGGGATTTGTGTACTGATCATTAGCACCAAGTATCATCAAGATTGGGTGAAACAATATTTGCTGGTATTTCGGAAACTCGTTTTTTCTTAGAAGCTTGGCAACCCCTCTCAATGAAAGTGCTTTTCCACAGTCTGTGCCTAGGGCTACTTGAAGAGGAAACAAACAATAGAGACAAAACTGAGAACTCCTTTATTTTGTCAAGTTTCAAAGAGCTACTACAAACCATGTTGGATTTCGAGTTCCAAATTCATCTATCTATATAGGAGAGAACAGAGGGTAACCTAAATATAAAAACTGCTACTGTAGACGAACGCTTCAACCTAGAATAACAAAATTTGGTGAGCCAAGTTGGAAATGTGTACTAATCATTACCTCCAAGTATCATCAAGATTGGGTGAAAAAATATTTGCTGGTATTCCTAAACTCGTTATTTCTTAGAAGCTTGGCAACCCCTCTCAATGAAAGTGCTTTTCCAAGGTCTGTGCCTAGGGCTACTTGAAGAGGAAACAAACCATAGAGACAAAACTGAGAACTCCTTTATTTTGTCAAGTTTCAAAGAGCTACTACAAACCATGTTGGATTTAGAGTTCCAAATTCATCTATCTATATATGAGAGAACAGAGTGAAACCTAAATATAAAAACTGCTACTGTAGAAGAACGCTTCAACCTAGAAGAAAAAAATTTGGTGAGCCAAGTGGGATTTGTGTACTGATCATTACCACCAAGTATCATCAAGATTGGGTGAAAAAATATTTGCTGGTATTTCGGAAACTCGTTATTTCTTAGAAGCTTGGCAACCCCTCACAATGAAAGTGCTTTTCCACAGTCTGTGCCAAGGGCTACTTGAAGAGGAAACAAACCATAGCGACAAAACTGAGAACTCCTTTATTTTGTCAAGTTTCAAAGAGCTACTACAAACCATGTTGGATTTAGAGTTATAAATTCATCTTTCTTTATAGGAGAGAACAGAGGGAAACCTAAATATAAAAACTGCTACTATAAACGAACGATTCAACCTAGAAGAACAAAATTTGGTGAGCCAAGTGGGAATTGTGTACTGATCATTAGCACCAAGTATCATCAAGATTGGGTGAAAAAATATTTGCTGGTATTTCGGAAACTCGTTATTTCTTAAACCTTGGCAACCCCTCTCAATGAAAGTGCTTTTCCACAGTCTGTCCCTAGGGCTACTTGAAGAGGAAACAAACCATAGAGACAAAACTGAGAACTCCTTTATTTTGTCAAGTTTCAAAGAGCTACTACAAACCTTGTAGGATTTAGAGTTCCAAATTCATCTATCTATATATCAGAGAATCTAGGGAAACCTAAATATAAAAACTGCTACTGTAGACGAACGCTTCAACCTAGAAGAACAAAATTTGGTGAGCCAAGTGGTATTTGTGTAGTGATCATTAGCACCAAGTATCATCAAGATTGGGTGAAAAAATATTTGCTGGTATTTCGGAAACTCGTTATTTCTTAGAAGCTTGGCAACCCCTCTCAATGAAAGTGCTTTCCACAGTCTGTGCCTTGGGCTACTTGAAGAGGAAACAAACCATAGAGACAAAACTGAGAACTCCTTTATTTTGTCAAGTCTCAAAGAGCTACTACAAACCATGTTGGATTTAGAGTTCCAAATTCATCTATCTATATATGAGATAACAGAGGGAAACCTAAATATAAAAACTGCTACTGTAGACGAACGCTTCAACCTAAAAGAAGAAAATTTGGTGAGCCAAGTGGGATTTGTGTACTCATCATTAGCACCAAGTATCATCAAGATTGGGTGAAAAAATATTTGCTGGTATTTCGGAAACTCGTTTTTTCTTAGAAGCTTGGCAACCCCTCTCAATGAAAGTGCTTTTCCACAGTGAGTGCCTAGGGCTACTTGAAGAGGAAACAAACCATAGAGACAAAACTGAGAACTCCGTTATTTTTTCAAGTTTCAAAGAGCTACTACAAACCATGATGGATTTAGAGTTCCAAATTCATCTATCTATATAGGAGAGAACAGAGGGAAAAATAAGTATAAAAACTGCTACTGTAGACGAATTCTTCAACCTAGAAGAACAAAATTTGGTGAGACTAGTGGGATTTGTGTACTGATCATTACCACCAAGTATCATCCAGATTCGGGGAAAAAATATTTGCTGGTATTTGAGAAACTCGTAATTTCTTAGAAGCTTGGCAACCCCTCTCAGAGAAAGTGCTTTTCCACAGACTGTGCCTAGGGCTACTTGAAGAGGAAACAAACAATAGAGACAAAACTGAGAACTCCTTTATTTTGTCAAGTTTCAAAGAGCTACTACAAACCATGTTGGATTTCGAGTTCCAAATTCATCTATCTATATAGGAGAGAACAGAGTGAAACCTAAATATTAAAACTGCTACTGTAGACGAACGCTTCAACCTAGAATAACAAAATTTGGTGAGCCAAGTTGGAAATGTGTACTAATCATTACCTCCAAGTATCATCAAGATTGGGTGAAAAAATATTTGCTGTTATTTGGGAAACTCGTTATTTCTTAGAAGCTTGGCAACCCCTCTCAATGAAAGTGCTTTTCCAAGGTCTGTGCCTAGGGCTACTTGAAGAGGAAACAAACCATAGAGACAAAACTGAGAACTCCTTTATGTTGTCAAGTTTCAAAGAGCTACTACAAACCATGTTGGATTTAGAGTTCCAAATTCATCTATCTATATGGGAGAGAACAGAGGGAAACCTAAATATAAAAACTGCTATTGTAGACGAACGCTTCAACCTAGAAGAACAAAATTTGGTGAGCCAAGTGGGATTTGTGTACTGATCATTACCACCAAGTATCATCAAGATTGGGTGAAAAAATATTTAGTGGTATTTGGGAAACTCGTTATTTCTTAGAAGCTTGGCAACCCCTCTCAATGAAATTGCTTTCCACAGTCTCCGCCTAGGGCTACTTGACGAGGAAACAAACCATAGAGACAAAACTGAGAACTCCTTTATTTTGTCAAGTTTCAAAGAGCTACTACAAACCATGTTGGATTTAGAGCTCCAAATTCATCTATCTATGTATCAGAGAATCGAGGGAAACCTAAATATAAAAACTGCTACTGTAGACGAACGCTTCAACATAGAAGAACAAAATTTGGTGAGCCAAGTGTAATTTGTGTACAGATCATTATCACCAAGTATCATCAAGATTGGGTGAAAAAATATTTGCTGGTGTTTCGGGAACTCGTTATTTCTTAGAAGCTTGGCAACCCCTCTCAATGAAAGTGCTTTTCCACACTCTGTGCCTTGGGCTACTTGAAGAGGAAACAAACCATAGAGACAAAACTGAGAACTCCGTTATTTTTTCAAGTCTCAAAGAGCTACTACAAACCATGTTGGATTTCGAGTTCCAAATTCATCTATCTATATATCAGAGAATCGAGGGAAACCTAAATATAAAAACTGCTACTCGAGACGAACGCTTCAACCTAGATGAACAAAATTTGGTGAGCCAAGTGAGATTTGTGTACTCCACATTAGCACCAAGTATCATCAAGATTGGGTGAAAAAATATTTGCTGGTATTTCGGAAACTCGTTATTTCGTAGAAGCTTGGCAACCCCTCTCAATGAAAGTGCTTTTCCACAGTCTGTGCCTAGGGCTAGTTGAAGAGGAAACAAACCATAGAGACAAAACTGAGAACTCCTTTATTTTGTCAAGTTTTAAAGAGCTACTACAAACCATGTTGGATTTAGAGTTCCAAATTCATCTATCTATATGGGAGAGAACAGAGGGAAACCTAAATATAAAAACTGCTACTGTAGACGAACGCTTCAACCTAGAAGAACAAAATTTGGTGAGCCAAGTGGTATTTGTGTAGTGATCATTAGCACCAAGTATCATCAAGATTGGGTGAAAAAATATTTGCTGATATTTCGGAAACTCGTTATTTCTTAGAAGCTTGGCAACCCCTCTCAATGAAAGTGCTTTCCACAGTCTGTGCCTTGGGCTACTTGAAGAGGAAACAAACCATAGAGACAAAACTGAGAACTCCTTTATTTTGCCAAGTTTCAAAGAGCTACTACAAACCATGTTGGATTTAGAGTTATAAATTCATCTTTCTTTATAGGAGAGAACAGAGGGAAACCTAAATATAAAAACTGCTACTATAAACGAACGATTCAACCTAGAAGAACAAAATTTGGTGAGCCAAGTGGGAATTGTGTACTGATCATTAGCACCAAGTATCATCAAGATTGGGTGAAAAAATATTTGCTGGTATTTCGGAAACTCGTTATTTCTTAAACATTGGCAACCCCTCTCAATGAAAGTGCTTTTCCACAGTCTGTCCCTAGGGCTACTTGAAGAGGAAACAAACCATAGAGACAAAACTGAGAACTCCTTTATTTTGTCAAGTTTCAAAGAGCTACTACAAACCTTGTAGGATTTAGAGTTCCAAATTCATCTATCTATATGGGAGAGAACAGAGGGAAACCTAAAAATAAAAACTGCTACTGTAGACGAACGCTTCAACCTAGAAGAACAAAATTTGGAGAGCCAAGTGGGATTTGTGTACTGATCATTACCACCAAATATCATCAAGATTGGGTGAAAAAATATTTGCTGGTATTTCGGAAACTCGTTATGTCTTAGAAGCTTGGCAAACCCTCTCAATGAAAGTGCTTTCCACAGTCTCTGCCTAGGGCTACTTGAAGAGGAAACAAACCATAGAGACAAAACTGAGAACTCCTTTATATTGTCAAGTTTCAAAGAGCTACTACAAACCATGTTGGATTTAGAGTTCCAAATTCATCTATTTATGTATCAGAGAATCGAGGGAAACCTAAATATAAAAACTGCTACTGTAGACAAACGCTTCAACCTAGAAGAACAAAATTTGGTCAGCCAAGTGGGATTTGTGTACTGATCATTACCACCAAGTATCATCAAGATTGGGTGAAAAAATATTTGCTGGTATTTCGGAAACTCGTTATTTCTTAGAAGCTTGGCAACCCATCTCAATGAAAGTGCTTTTCCACAGTGTGTGCCTAGGGCTACTTGAAGAAGAAACAAACCATAGAGACAAAATTGAGAACTCCTTTATTTTGTCAAGTCTCAAAGAGCTACTACAAACCATGTTGGATTTAGAGTTCCAAATTCATCTATCTATATATGAGATAACAGAGGGAAACCTAAATATAAAAACTGCTACTGTAGACGAACGCTTCAACCTAAAAGAACAAAATTTGGTCAGCCAAGTGGGATTTGTGTACTGATCATTAGCACCAAGTATCATCAAGATTGGGTGAAACAATATTTGCTGGTATTTCGGAAACTCGTTTTTTCTTAGAAGCTTGGCAACCCCTCTCAATGAAAGTGCTTTTCCACAGTGAGTGCCTAGGGCTACTTGAAGAGGAAACAAACCATAGAGACAAAACTGAGAACTCCTTTATTTTGTCAAGTTTCAAAGAGCTACTACAAACCATGTTGGATTTAGAGTTTCAAATTCATCTATCTATATATGAGAGAACAGAGTGAAAACTAAATATAAAAAGTGCTACTGTAGACGAACGCTTCAACCTAAAAGAACAAAATTTGGTGCGCCAAGTGGGATGTGGGTACTGATCATTACCACCAAGTATCATCAAGATTGGGTGAAAAAATATTTTCTGGTATTTCGGAAACTCGTTATTTCGTAGAAGCTTGGCAACCCCTCTCAATGAAAGTGCTTTTCCACAGTCTGTGCCTAGGGCTACTTGAAGAGGAAACAAACCATAGCGACAAAACTGAGAACTCCTTTATTTTGTCAAGTTTCAAAGAGCTACTACAAACCATGTTGGATTTAGAGTTCCAAATTCATCTTTCTTTATAGGAGAGAACAGAGGGAAACCTAAATATAAAAACTGCTACTGTAGACGAACGCTTCAACCTAGAAGAACAAAATTTGGTGAGCCAAGTGAGATTTGTGTACTCCACATTAGCACCAAGTATCATCAAGATTGGGTGAAAAAATATTTGCTGGTATTTCGGAAACTCGTTATTTCGTAGAAGCTTGGCAACCCCTCTCAATGAAAGTGCTTTTCCACAGTCTGTGCCTAGGGCTAGTTGAAGAGGAAACAAACCATAGAGACAAAACTGAGAACTCCTTTATTTTGTCAAGTTTTAAAGAGCTACTACAAACCATGTTGCATTTAGAGTTCCAAATTCATCTATCTATATGGGAGAGAACAGAGGGAAACCTAAATATAAAAACTGCTACTGTAGACGAACGCTTCAACCTAGAAGAACAAAATTTGGTGAGCCAAGTGGTATTTGTGTAGTGATCATTAGCACCAAGTATCATCAAGATTGGGTGAAAAAATATTTGCTGGTATTTCGGAAACTCGTTATTTCTTAGAAGCTTGGCAACCCCTCTCAATGAAAGTGCTTTCCACAGTCTGTGCCTTGGGCTACTTGAAGAGGAAACAAACCATAGAGACAAAACTGAGAACTCCTTTATTTTGTCAAGTCTCAAAGAGCTACTACAAACCATGTTGGATTTAGAGTTCCAAATTCATCTATCTATATATGAGATAACAGAGGGAAACCTAAATATAAAAACTGCTACTGTAGATGAACGCTTCAACCTAAAAGAACAAAATTTGGTGAGCCAAGTGGGATTTGTGTACTCATCATTAGCACCAAGTATCATCAAGATTGGGTGAAAAAATATTTGCTGGTATTTCGGAAACTCGTTTTTTCTTAGAAGCTTGGCAACCCCTCTCAATGAAAGTGCTTTTCCACAGTGAGTGCCTAGGGCTACTTGAAGAGGAAACAAACCATAGAGACAAAACTGAGAACTCCGTTATTTTTTCAAGTTTCAAAGAGCTACTACAAACCATGATGGATTTAGAGTTCCAAATTCATCTATCTATATAGGAGAGAACAGAGGGAAAAATAAGTATAAAAACTGCTACTGTAGACGAATTCTTCAACCCAGAAGAACAAAATTTGGTGAGACTAGTGGGATTTGTGTACTGATCATTACCACCAAGTATCATCCAGATTCGGGGAAAAAATATTTGCTGGTATTTGAGAAACTCGTAATTTCTTAGAAGCTTGGCAACCCCTCTCAATGAAAGTGCTTTTCCACAGTCTGTGCCTAGGGCTACTTGAAGAGGAAACAAACAATAGAGACAAAACTGAGAACTCCTTTATTTTGTCATGTTTCAAAGAGCTACTACAAACCATGTTGGATTTCGAGTTCCAAATTCATCTATCTATATAGGAGAGAACAGAGGGTAACCTAAATATAAAAACTGCTACTGTAGACGAACGCGTCAACCTAGAATAACAAAATTTGGTGAGCCAAGTTGGAAATGTGTACTAATCATTACCTCCAAGTATCATCAAGATTGGGTGAAAAAATATTTGCTGGTATTCCTAAACTCGTTATTTCTTAGAAGCTTGGCAACCCCTCTCAATGAAAGTGCTTTTCCAAGGTCTGTGCCTAGGGCTACTTGAAGAGGAAACAAACCATAGAGACAAAACTGAGAACTCCTTTATTTTGTCAAGTTTCAAAGAGCTACTACAAACCATGTTGGATTTAGAGTTCCAAATTCATCTATCTATATATGAGAGAACAGAGTGAAACCTAAATATAAAAACTGCTACTGTAGACGAACGCTTCAACCTAGAAGAAAAAAATTTGGTGAGCCAAGTGGGATTTGTGTACTGATCATTACCACCAAGTATCATCAAGATTGGGTGAAAAAATATTTGCTGGTATTTCGGAAACTCGTTATTTCTTAGAAGCTTGGCAACCCCTCACAATGAAAGTGCTTTTCCACAGTCTGTGCCAAGGGCTACTTGAAGAGGAAACAAACCATAGCGACAAAACTGAGAACTCCTTTATTTTGTCAAGTTTCAAAGAGCTACTACAAACCATGTTGGATTTAGAGTTATAAATTCATCTTTCTTTATAGGAGAGAACAGAGGGAAACCTAAATATAAAAACTGCTACTATAAACGAACGATTCAACCTAGAAGAACAAAATTTGGTGAGCCAAGTGGGAATTGTGTACTGATCATTAGCACCAAGTATCATCAAGATTGGGTGAAAAAATATTTGCTGGTATTTCGGAAACTCGTTATTTCTTAAACCTTGGCAACCCCTCTCAATGAAAGTGCTTTTCCACAGTCTGTCCCTAGGGCTACTTGAAGAGGAAACAAACCATAGAGACAAAACTGAGAACTCCTTTATTTTGTCAAGTTTCAAAGAGCTACTACAAACCTTGTAGGATTTAGAGTTCCAAATTCATCTATCTATATGGGAGAGAACAGAGGGAAACCTAAAAATAAAAACTGCTACTGTAGACGAACGCTTCAACCTAGAAGAACAAAATTTGGAGAGCCAAGTGGGATTTGTGTACTGATCATTACCACCAAGTATCATCAAGATTGGGTGAAAAAATATTTGCTGGTATTTCGGAAACTCGTTATTTCTTAGAAGCTTGGCAAACCCTCTCAATGAAATTGCTTTCCACAGTCTCTGCCTAGGGCTACTTGAAGAGGAAACAAACCATAGAGACAAAACTGAGAACTCCTTTATATTGTCAAGTTTCAATGAGCTACTACAAACCATGTTGGATTTAGAGTTCCAAATTCATCTATTTATGTATCAGAGAATCGAGGGAAACCTAAATATAAAAACTGCTACTGTAGACAAACGCTTCAACCTAGAAGAACAAAATTTGGTCAGCCAAGTGGGATTTGTTTACTGATCATTACCACCAAGTATCATCAAGATTGGGTGAAAAAATATTTGCTGGTATTTCGGAAACTCGTTATTTCTTAGAAGCTTGGCAACCCATCTCAATGAAAGTGCTTTTCCACAGTGTGTGCCTAGGGCTACTTGAAGAAGAAACAAACCATAGAGACAAAATTGAGAACTCCTTTATTTTGTCAAGTCTCAAAGAGCTACAACAAACCATGTTGGATTTAGAGTCCCAAATTCATCTATCTATATATGAGATAACAGAGGGAAACCTAAATATAAAAACTGCTACTGTAGACGAACGCTTCAACCTAAAAGAACAAAATTTGGTGAGCCAAGTGGGATTTGTGTACTGATCATTAGCACCAAGTATCATCAAGATTGGGTGAAACAATATTTGCTGGTATTTCGGAAACTCGTTTTTTCTTAGAAGCTTGGCAACCCCTCTCAATGAAAGTGCTTTTCCACAGTGAGTGCCTAGGGCTACTTGAAGAGGAAACAAACCATAGAGACAAAACTGAGAACTCCTTTATTTTGTCAAGTTTCAAAGAGCTACTACAAACCATGTTGGATTTAGAGTTTCAAATTCATCTATCTATATATGAGAGAACAGAGTGAAAACTAAATATAAAAAGTGCTACTGTAGACGAACGCTTCAACCTAAAAGAACAAAATTTGGTGCGCCAAGTGGGATGTGGGTACTGATCATTACCACCAAGTATCATCAAGATTGGGTGAAAAAATATTTTCTGGTATTTCGGAAAATCGTTATTTCTTAGAAGCTTGGCAACCCCTCTCAATGAAAGTGCTTTTCCACAGTCTGTGCCTAGGGCTACTTGAAGAGGAAACAAACCATAGCGACAAAACTGAGAACTCCTTTATTTTGTCAAGTTTCAAAGAGCTACTACAAACCATGTTGGATTTAGAGTTCCAAATTCATCTTTCTTTATAGGAGAGAACAGAGGGAAACCTAAATATAAAAACTGCTACTGTAGACGAACGCTTCAACCTAGAAGAACAAAATTTGGTGAGCCAAGTGGGATTTGTGTACTGATCATTAGCACCAAGTATCATCAAGATTGGGTGAAAAAATATTTGCTGGTGTTTCGGGAACTCGTTATTTCTTAGAAGCTTGGCAACCCCTCTCAATGAAAGTGCTTTTCCACACTCTGTGCCTTGGGCTACTTGAAGAGGAAGCAAACCATAGAGACAAAACTGAGAACTCCGTTATTTTTTCAAGTCTCAAAGAGCTACTACAAACCATGTTGGATTTCGAGTTCCAAATTCATCTATCTATATATCAGAGAATCGAGGGAAACCTAAATATAAAAACTGCTACTGTAGACGAACGCTTCAACCTAGAAGAACAAAATTTGGTGAGCCAAGTGGTATTTGTGTAGTGATCATTAGCACCAAGTATCATCAAGATTGGGTGAAAAAATATTTGCTGGTATTTCGGAAACTCGTTATTTCTTAGAAGCTTGGCAACCCCTCTCAATGAAAGTGCTTTCCACAGTCTGTGCCTTGGGCTACTTGAAGAGGAAACAAACCATAGAGACAAAACTGAGAACTCCTTTATTTTGTCAAGTCTCAAAGAGCTACTACAAACCATGTTGGATTTAGAGTTCCAAATTCATCTATCTATATATGAGATAACAGAGGGAAACCTAAATATAAAAACTGCTACTGTAGACGAACGCTTCAACCTAAAAGAAGAAAATTTGGTGAGCCAAGTGGGATTTGTGTACTCATCATTAGCACCAAGTATCATCAAGATTGGGTGATAAAATATTTGCTGGTATTTCGGAAACTCGTTTTTTCTTAGAAGCTTGGCAACCCCTCTCAATGAAAGTGCTTTTCCACAGTGAGTGCCTAGGGCTACTTGAAGAGGAAACAAACCATAGAGACAAAACTGAGAACTCCGTTATTTTTTCAAGTTTCAAAGAGCTACTACAAACCATGATGGATTTAGAGTTCCAAATTCATCTATCTATATAGGAGAGAACAGAGGGAAAAATAAGTATAAAAACTGCTACTGTAGACGAATTCTTCAACCTAGAAGAACAAAATTTGGTGAGACTAGTGGGATTTGTGTACTGATCATTACCACCAAGTATCATCCAGATTCGGGGAAAAAATATTTGCTGGTATTTGAGAAACTCGTAATTTCTTAGAAGCTTGGCAACCCCTCTCAGAGAAAGTGCTTTTCCACAGACTGTGCCTAGGGCTACTTGAAGAGGAAACAAACAATTGAGACAAAACTGAGAACTCCTTTATTTTGTCAAGTTTCAAAGAGCTACTACAAACCATGTTGGATTTCGAGTTCCAAATTCATCTATCTATATAGGAGAGAACAGAGTGAAACCTAAATATTAAAACTGCTACTGTAGACGAACGCTTCAACCTAGAATAACAAAATTTGGTGAGCCAAGTTGGAAATGTGTACTAATCATTACCTCCAAGTATCATCAAGATTGGGTGAAAAAATATTTGCTGTTATTTGGGAAACTCGTTATTTCTTAGAAGCTTGGCAACCCCTCTCAATGAAAGTGCTTTTCCAAGGTCTGTGCCTAGGGCTACTTGAAGAGGAAACAAACCATAGAGACAAAACTGAGAACTCCTTTATGTTGTCAAGTTTCAAAGAGCTACTACAAACCATGTTGGATTTAGAGTTCCAAATTCATCTATCTATATGGGAGAGAACAGAGGGAAACCTAAATATAAAAACTGCTATTGTAGACGAACGCTTCAACCTAGAAGAACAAAATTTGGTGAGCCAAGTGGGATTTGTGTACTGATCATTACCACCAAGTATCATCAAGATTGGGTGAAAAAAATTTAGTGGTATTTGGGAAACTCGTTATTTCTTAGAAGCTTGGCAACCCCTCTCAATGAAATTGCTTTCCACAGTCTCCGCCTAGGGCTACTTGACGAGGAAACAAACCATAGAGACAAAACTGAGAACTCCTTTATTTTGTCAAGTTTCAAAGAGCTACTACAAACCATGTTGGATTTAGAGCTCCAAATTCATCTATCTATGTATCAGAGAATCGAGGGAAACCTAAATATAAAAACTGCTACTGTAGACGAACGCTTCAACATAGAAGAACAAAATTTGGTGAGCCAAGTGTAATTTGTGTACAGATCATTATCACCAAGTATCATCAAGATTGGGTGAATAAATATTTGCTGGTATTTCGGAAACTCGTTATTTCTTAGAAGCTTGGCAACCCATCTCAATGAAAGTGCTTTTCCACAGTGTGTGCCTAGGGCTACTTGAAGAGGAAACAAACCATAGTGACAAAACTGAGAACTCCGTTATTTTTTCAAGTTTCAAAGAGCTACTACAAACCATGATGTATTTAGAGTTCCAAATTCATCTATCTATATAGGAGAGAACAGAGGGAAAAATAAGTATAAAAAATGCTACTGTAGACGAATGCTTCAACCTAGAAGAACAAAATTTGGTGAGCCTAGTGGGATTTGTGTACTGATCATTACCACCAAGTATCATCCAGATTCGGTGAAAAAATATCTGCTGGTATTTGAAAAACTCGTAATTTCTTAGAAGCTTGGCAACACCTCTCAATGAAAGTGCTTTTCCACAGTCTGTGCCTAGGGCTACTTGAATAGGAAACAAACAATAGAGACAAAACTGAGAACTCCTTTATTTTGTCAAGTATCAAAGAGCTACTACAAACCATGTTGGATTTCGAGTTCCAAATTCATCTATCTATATATGAGAGAACAGAGTGAAACCTAAATATAAAAACTGCTACTGTAGACGAACGCTTCAACCTAGAAGAACAAAATTTGGTGAGCCAAGTGGGATTTGTGTACTGATCATTACCACCAAGTATCATCAAGATTGGGTGAAAAAATATTTGCTGGTATTTCGGAAACTCGTTATTTCTTAGAAGCTTGGCAACCCCTCTCAATGAAAGTGCTTTTCCACAGTCTGTGCCTAGGGCTACTTGAAGAGGAAACAAACCATAGCGACAAAACTGAGAACTCCTTTATTTTGTCAAGTTTCAAAGAGCTACTACAAACTATGTTGGATTTAGAGTTATAAATTCATCTTTCTTTATCGGAGAGAACAGAGGGAAACCTAACTATAAAAACTGCTACTGTAGACGAACGCTTCAACCTAGAAGAACAAAATTTGGTGAGCCAAGTGGGATTTGTGTACTGATCATTACCACCAAGTATCATCAAGATTGAGTGAAAAAACATTTGCTGGTATTTCGGAAACTCGTTATTTCTTAGAAGCTTGGCAACCCCTCTCAATGAAAGTGCTTTTCCACAGTCTGTGCCTAGGGCTACTTGAAGAGGAATCAAACCATAGCGACAAAACTTAGAACTCCTTTATTTTGTCAAGTTTCAAAGAGCTACTACAAATCATCTTGGATTTAGAGTTCCAAATTCATCTTTCTATATAGGAGAGAACAGAGGGAAACCTAAATATAAAAAATGCTACTGTAGACGAACGCTTCAACCTAGATGAACAAAATTTGGTGAGCCAAGTGGGATTTGTGTACTGATCATTAGCACCATGTATAATCAAGATTGGGTGAAAAAATATTTGCTGGTATTTCGGAAACTCGTTATTTCTTAGAAGCTTGGCAACCCCTCTCAATGAAAGTGCTATTCCACAGTCTGTGCCTAGGGCTAGTTGAAGAGGAAACAAACCATAGAGACAAAACTGAGAACTACTTTATTTTGTCAAGTTTCAAAGAGCTACTACATACCATGTTGGATTTAGACTTCCAAATTCATCTATCTATATATGAGATAACAGAGGGAAACCTAAATATAAAAACTGCTACTGTAGACGAACGCTTGAAACTAGAAGAACAAAATTTGGTGAGCCAAGTGGGATTTGTGTACTGATCATTACCAGCAAGTATCATCAAGATTGGGTGAAAAAATATTTGCTGGTATTTCGGAAACTCGTTATTTCTTAGAAGCTTGGCAACCCCTCTCAATGAAAGTGCTTTCCACAGTCTGTGCCTAGGGCTACTTGAAGAGGAAACAAACCATAGAGACAAAACTGAGAACTCCTTTATTTTGTCAAGTTTCAAAGAGCTACTACGAACCATGTTGGATTTCGAGTTCCAAATTCATCTTTCTTTATAGGAGAGAACAGAGGGAAACCTAAATATAAAAACTGCTACTGTAGACGAACGCTTCAACCTAGAAGAACAAAATTTGGTGAGCCAAGTGGGATTTGTGTACTGATCATTAGCACCAAGTATCATCAAGATTGGGTGAAAAAATATTTGCTGGTGTTTCGGGAACTCGTTATTTCTTAGAAGCTTGGCAACCCCTCTCAATGAAAGTGCTTTTCCACACTCTGTGCCTTGGGCTACTTGAAGAGGAAACAAACCATAGAGACAAAACTGAGAACTCCGTTATTTTTTCAAGTCTCAAAGAGCTACTACAAACCATGTTGGATTTCGAGTTCCAAATTCATCTATCTATATATCAGAGAATCGAGGGAAACCTAAATATAAAAACTGCTACTCGAGACGAACGCTTCAACCTAGATGAACAAAATTTGGTGAGCCAAGTGAGATTTGTGTACTCCACATTAGCACCAAGTATCATCAAGATTGGGTGAAAAAATATTTGCTGGTATTTCGGAAACTCGTTATTTCGTAGAAGCTTGGCAACCCCTCTCAATGAAAGTGCTTTCCACAGTCTGTGCCTAGGGCTACTTGAAGAGGAAACAAACCATAGAGACAAAACCGAGAACTCCTTTATTTTGTCAAGTTTCAAAGAGCTACTACAAACTATGTTGGATTTAGAGTTCCAAATTCATCTATCTATATATCAGAGAATCGAGGGAAACGTAAATATAAAAACTGCTACTGTAGACGAACGCTTCAACCTAGAAGAACAAAATTTCGTGAGCCAAGTGTAATTTGTGTACTGATCATTATCACCAAGTATCATCAAGATTGGGTGAATAAATATTTGCTGGTATTTCGGAAACTCGTTATTTCTTAGAAGCTTGGCAACCCATCTCAATGAAAGTGCTTTTCCACAGTGTGTGCCTAGGGCTACTTGAAGAGGAAACAAACCATAGAGACAAAACTGAGAACTCCTTAATTTTGTCAAGTCTCAAAGAGCTACTACAAACCATGTTTGATTTAGAGTTCCAAATTCATCTATCTATATATGAGATAACGGAGGGAAACCTAAATATAAAAACTGCTACTGTAGACGAACGCTTCAACCTAGAAGAACAAAATTTGGTGAGCCAAGTGGGATTTGTGTACTGATCATTACCACCAAGTATCATCAAGATTGGTTGAAAAAATATTTGCTGGTATTTCGGAAACTCGTGATTTCTTTGAAGCTTGGCAACCCCTCTCAATGAAAGTGCTTTTCCACTGTCTGTGCCTAGGGCTACTTGAAGAGGAAACAATCCATAGCGACAAAAGGGAGAACTCCTTTATTTTGTCAAGTCTCAAAGAGCTACTACAAACCCTGTTGGATTTAGAGTTCCAAATTCATCTTTCTATATAGGAGAGAACAGAGGGAAACCTAAATATAAAAACTGCTACTGTAGACGAACGATTCAACCTAGAAGAACAAAATTTGGTGAGCCAAGTGGGATTTCTGTACTGATCATTAGCACCAAGTATCATCAAGATTGGGTGAAAAAATATTTGCTGGTATTTCGGAAACTCGTTATTTCTTAGAAGCTTGGCAACCCCTCTCAATGAAAGTGCTTTTCCAAAGTCTGTACATAGGGCTACTTGAAGAGGAAACAAACCATAGAGACAAAACTGAGAACTCCTTTATTTTGTCAAGTTTCAATGAGCTACTACAAACCATGTTGGATTTAGAGTTCCAAATTCATCTATCTATATGGGAGAGAACAGAGGGAAACCTAAATATAAAAACTGCTACTGTAGACGAACGCTTCAACCTAGAAGAACAAAATTTGGTGAGCCAAGTGTAATTTGTGTACAGATCATTATCACCAAGTATCATCAAGATTGGGTGAATAAATATTTGCTGGTATTTCGGAAACTCGTTATTTCTTAGAAGCTTGGCAACCCATCTCAATGAAAGTGCTTTTCCACAGTGTGTGCCTAGGGCTACTTGAAGAGGAAACAAACCATAGAGACAAAACTGAGAACTCCTTTATTTTGTCAAGTCTCAAAGAGCTACTACAAACCATGTTGGATTTAGAGTTCCAAATTCATCTATCTATATATGAGATAACAGAGGGAAACCTAAATATAAAAACTGCTACTGTAGACGAACGCTTCAACCTAAAAGAACAAAATTTGGTGAGCCAATTGGGATTTGTGTACTGATCATTAGCACCAAGTATCATCAAGATTGGGTGAAAAAATATTTGCTGGTATTTCGGAAACTCGTTTTTTCTTAGAAGCTTGGCAACCACTCTCAATGAAAGTGCTTTTGCACAGTGAGTGCCTAGGGCTACTTGAAGAGGAAACAAACCATAGAGACAAAACTGAGAACTCCGTTATTTTTTCAAGTCTCAAAGAGCTACTACAAACCATGTTGGATTTCGAGTTCCAAATTCATCTATCTATATATCAGAGAATCGAGGGAAACCTAAATATAAAAACTGCTACTCGAGACGAACGCTTCAACCTAGATGAACAAAATTTGGTGAGCCAAGCGGGATTTGTGTACTCAACATTACCACCAAGTATCATCAAGATTGGTTGAAAAAATATTTGCTGGTATTTCGGAAACTCGTGATTTCTTTGAAGCTTGGCAACCCCTCTCAATGAAAGTGCTTTCCACTGTCTGTGCCTAGGGCTACTTGAAGAGGAAACAAACCATAGCGACAAAAGGGAGAACTCCTTTATTTTGTCAAGTCTCAAAGAGCAACTACAAACCCTGTTGGATTTAGAGTTCCAAATTCATCTTTCTTTATAGGAGAGAACAGAGGGAAACCTAAATATAAAAACTGCTACTGTAGACGAACGATTCAACCTAGAAGAACAAAATTTGGTGAGCCAAGTGGGATTTCTGTACTGATCATTAGCACCAAGTATCATCAAGATTGGGTGAAAAAATATTTACTGGTATTTCGGAAACTCGTTATTTCTTAGAAGCTTGGCAACCCCTCTCAATGAAAGTGCTTTTCCAAAGTCTGTACATAGGGCTACTTGAAGAGGAAACAAACCATAGAGACAAAACTGAGAACTCCTTTATTTTGTCAAGTTTCAATGAGCTATTACAAACCATGTTGGATTTAGAGTTCCAAATTCATCTATCTATATGGGAGAGAACAGAGGGAAACCTAAATATAAAAACTGCTACTGTAGACGAACGCTTCAACCTAGAAGAACAAAATTTGGTGAGCCAAGTGTAATTTGTGTACAGATCATTATCACCAAGTATCATCAAGATTGGCTGAATAAATATTTGCTTGTATTTCGGAAACTCGTTATTTCTTAGAAGCTTGGCATCCCACCTCAATGAAAGTGCTTTTCCACAGTGTGTGCCTAGGGCTACTTGAAGAAGAAACAAACCATAGAGACAAAACTGAGAACTCCTTTATTTAGTCAAGTTTTAAAGAGCTACTACAAACCATGTTGGATTTAGAGTTCCAAATTCATCTATCTATATGGGAGAGAACAGAGTGAAACCTAAATATAAAAACTGCTACTGTAGACGAACGCTTCAACCTAGAAGAACAAAATTTGGTGAGCCAAGTGGTATTTGTGTACTGATCATTAGCACCAAGTATCATCAAGATTGGGTGAAAAAATATTTGCTGGTATTTCGGAAACTCGTTATTTCTTAGAAGCTTGGCAACCCCTCTCAATGAAAGTGCTTTTCCACAGTCTGTGCCTAGGGCTAGTTGAAGAGGAAACAAACCATAGAGACAAAACTGAGAACTCCTTTATTTTGTCAAGTCTCAAAGAGCTACTACAAACCATGTTGGATTTCGAGTTCCAAATTCATCTTTCTTTATAGGAGAGAACAGAGGGAAACCTAAATATAAAAACTGCTACTCGAGACGAACGCTTCAACCTAGATGAACAAAATTTGGTGAGCCAAGTGGGATTTGTGTACTCAACATTACCACCAAGTATCATCAAGATTGGGTGAAAAAATATTTGCTGGTATTTCGGAAACTCGTTATTTCTTAGAAGCTTGGCAACCCCTCTCAATGAAAGTGCTTTTCCACAGTCTGTGCCTAGGGCTAGTTGAAGAGGAAACAAACCATAGAGACAAAACTGAGAACTCCTTTATTTAGTCAAGTTTTAAAGAGCTACTACAAACCTTGTTGGATTTAGAGTTCCAAATTCATCTATCTATATGGGAGAGAACAGAGGGAAACCTAAATATAAAAACTGCTACTGTAGACGAACACTTCAACCTAGAAGAACAAAATTTGGTGAGCCAAGTGGTATTTGTGTACTGATCATTAGCACCAAGTATCATCAAGATTGGGTGAAAAAATATTTGCTGGTATTTCGGAAACTCGTTATTTCTTAGAAGCTTGGCAACCCCTCTCAATGAAAGTGCTTTTCCACAGTCTGTGCCTAGGGCTAGTTGAAGAGGAAACAAACCATAGAGACAAAACTGAGAACTCCTTTATTTTGTCAAGTTTCAAAGAGCTACTACAAACCATGTTGGATTTCGAGTTCCAAATTCATCTTTCTTTATAGGAGAGAACAGAGGGAAACCTAAATATAAAAACTGCTACTGTAGACGAACGATTCAACCTAGAAGAACAAAATTTGGTGAGCCAAGTGGGATTTGTGTACTGATCATTAGCACCAAGTATCATCAAGATTGGGTGAAAAAATATTTGCTGGTATTTCGGAAACTCGTTATATCTTAGAAGCTTGGCAACCCCTCTCAATGAAAGTGCTTTTCCACAGTCTGTCCCTAGGGCTTTGATGAAGAAACAAACCATAGAGACAAAACTGAGAACTCCTTTATTTTGTCAAGTTTCAATGAGCTACTACAAACCTTGTTGGATTCAGAGTTCCAAATTCATCTATCTATATGGGAGAGAACAGAGGGAAACCTAAATATAAAAAATGCTACTGTAGACGAACGCTTCAACCTAGAAGAACAAAATTTGGTGAGCCAAGTGGGATTTGTGTACTGATCATTACCACCAAGTATTATCAAGATTGGGTGAAAAAATATTTGCTGTTATGTCAGAAACTCGTTATTTCGTAGAAGCTTGGCAACCACTCTCAATGAAAGTGCTTTCCAGAGTCTGTGCCTAGGGCTACTTGAAGAGGAAACAAACCATAGCGACAAAACTGAGAACTCCTTTATTTTGTCAAGTTTCAAAGAGCTACTACAAATCATGTTGGATTTAGAGTTCCAAATTCATCTTTCTATATAGGAGAGAACAGAGTGAAACCTAAATATAAAAAATGCTACTGTAGACGAACGCTTCAACCTAGATGAACAAAATTTGGTGAGCCAAGTGGGATTTGTGTACTGATCATTACCACCAAGTATAATCAAGATTGGGTGAAAAAATATTTGCTGGTATTTCGGAAACTCGTTATTTCTTAGCAGGTTGGCAACCCCTCTCAATGAAAGTGCTATTCCACAGACTGTTCCTAGGGCTAGTTGAAGAGAAAACAAACCATAGAGACAAAAGTGAGAACTACTTTATTTTGTCAAGTTTCAAAGAGCTACTACATACCATGTTGGATTTAGACTTCCAAATTCATCTATCTATATATGAGATAACAGAGGGAAACCTAAATATAAAAACTGCTACTGTAGACGAACGCTTGAACCTAGAAGAACAAAATTTGGTGAGCCAAGTGGGATTTGTGTACTGATCATTAGCACCAAGTATCATCAAGATTGGGTGAAAAAATATTTGCTGGTATTTCGGAAACTCGTTATATCTTAGAAGCTTGGCAACCCCTCTCAATGAAAGTGCTTTTCCACAGTCTGTCCCTAGGGCTACTTGAAGAGGAAACAAACCATAGAGACAAAACTAAGAACTCCTTAATTTCGTCAAGTTTCAATGAGCTACTACAAACCTTGTTAGATTTAGAGTTCCAAATTCATCTATCTATATGGGAGAGAACAGAGGGAAACCTAAATATAAAAACTGCTACTGTAGACGAACGCTTCAACCTAGAAGAACAAAATTTGGTGAGCCAAGTGGGATTTGTGTACTGATCATTACCACCAAGTATTATCAAGATTGGGTGAAAAAATATTTGCTGGTATTTCAGAAACTCGTTATTTCGTAGAAGCTTGGCAACCCCTCTCAATGAAAGTGCTTTCCACAGTCTATGCCTAGGGCTACTTGAAGAGAAAACAAACCATAGAGACAAAACCGAGAACTCCTTTATTTTGTCAAGTTTCAAAGAGCTATTACAAACTATGTTGGATTTAGATTTCCAAATTCATCCATCTATATATCAGAGAATCGAGGGAAACGTAAATATAAAAACTGCTACTGTAGACGAACGCTTCAACCTAGAAGAACAAAATTTGGTGAGCCAAGTGTCATTTGTGTACTGATCATTATCACCAAGTATCATCAAGATTGGGTGAAAAAATATTTGCTGGTATTTTGGAAACTCGTTATTTTTTAGAAGCTTGGAAACCCCTCTCAATGAAAGTGCTTTTCCACAGTCTGTGCCTAGGGCTAGTTGAAGAGGAAACAAACCAGAGAGACAAAACTGAGAACTCCTTTATTTTGTCAAGTCTCAAAGAGCTACTACAAACCATGTTTGATTTCGAGTTCCAAATTCATCTTTCTTTATAGGAGAGAACAGAGGGAAACCTAAATATAAAAACTGCTACTCGAGACGAACGCTTCAACCTAGATGAACAAAATTTGGTGAGCCAAGTGGGATTTGTGTACTCAACATTACCACCAAGTATCATCAAGATTGGGTGAAAAAATATTTGCTGGTATTTCGGAAACTCGTTATTTCTTAGAAGCTTGGCAACCCCTCTCAATGAAAGTGCTTTTCCACAGTCTGTGCCTAGGGCTAGTTGAAGAGGAAACAAACCATAGAGACAAAACTGAGAACTCCTTTATTTAGTCAAGTTTTAAAGAGCTACTACAAACCTTGTTGGATTTAAGTTCCAAATTCATCTATCTATATGGGAGAGAACAGTGGGAAACCTAAATATAAAAACTGCTACTGTAGACGAACGCTTCAACCTAGAAGAACAAAATTTGGTGAGCCAAGTGGTATTTGTGTACTGATCATTAGCACCAAGTATCATCAAGATTGGGTGAAAAAATATTTGCTGGTATTTCGGAAACTCGTTATTTCTTAGAAGCTTGGCAACCCCTCTCAATGAAAGTGCTTTTCCACAGTCTGTGCCTAGGGCTAGTTGAAGAGGAAACAAACCATAGAGACAAAACTGAGAACTCCTTTATTTTGTCAAGTTTCAAAGAGCTACTACAAACCATGTTGGATTTCGAGTTCCAAATTCATCTTTCTTTATAGGAGAGAACAGAGGGAAACCTAAATATAAAAACTGCTACTGTAGACGAACGATTCAACCTAGAAGAACAAAATTTGGTGAGCCAATTGGGATTTGTGTACTGATCATTAGCACCAAGTATCATCAAGATTGGGTGAAAAAATATTTGCTGGTATTTCGGAAACTCGTTATATCTTAGAAGCTTGGCAACCCCTCTCAATGAAAGTGCTTTTCCACAGTCTGTCCCTAGGGCTTTGATGAAGAAACAAACCATAGAGACAAAACTGAGAACTCCTTTATTTTGTCAAGTTTCAATGAGCTACTACAAACCTTGTTGGATTTAGAGTTCCAAATTCATCTATCTATATGGGAGAGAACAGAGGGAAACCTAAATATAAAAACTGCTACTGTTGACGAACGCTTCAACCTAGAAGAACAAAATTTGGTGAGCCAAGTGGGATTTGTGTACTGATCATTACCACCAAGTATTATCAAGATTGGGTGAAAAAATATTTGCTGTTATGTCAGAAACTCGTTATTTCGTAGAAGCTTGGCAACCACTCTCAATGAAAGTGCGTTCCACAGTCTGTGCCTAGGGCTACTTGAAGAGGAAACAAACCATAGCGACAAAACTGAGAACTCCTTTATTTTGTCAAGTTTCAAAGAGCTACTACAAATCATGTTGGATTTAGAGTTCCAAATTCATCTTTCTATATAGGAGAGAACAGAGCGAAACCTAAATATAAAAAATGCTACTGTAGACGAACGCTTCAACCTAGATGAACAAAATTTGGTGAGCCAAGTGGGATTTGTGTACTGATCATTAGCACCAAGTATAATCAAGATTCGGTGAAAAAATATTTGCTGGTATTTCGGAAACTCGTTATTTCTTAGCAGGTTGGCAACCCCTCTCAATGAAAGTGCTATTCCACAGTCTGTTCCTAGGGCTAGTTGAAGAGAAAACAAACCATAGAGACAAAACTGAGAACTACTTTTTTTTGTCAAGTTTCAAAGAGCTACTACATACCATGTTGGATTTAGACTTCCAAATTCATCTATCTATATATGAGATAACAGAGGGAAACCTAAATATAAAAACTGCTACTGTAGACGAACGCTTGAACCTAGAAGAACAAAATTTGGTGAGCCAAGTGGGATTTGTGTACTGATCATTAGCACCAAGTATCATCAAGATTGGGTGAAAAAATATTTGCTGGTATTTCGGAAACTCGTTATATCTTAGAAGCTTCGCAACCCCTCTCAATGAAAGTGCTTTTCCACTATCTGTCCCTAGGGCTACTTGAAGAGGAAACAAACCATAGAGACAAAACTGAGAACTCCTTTATTTTGTCAAGTTTCAATGAGCTACTACAAACCTTGTTAGATTTAGAGTTCCAAATTCATCTATCTATATGGGAGAGAACAGAGGGAAACCTAAATATAAAAACTGCTACTGTAGACGAACGCTTCAACCTAGAAGAACAAAATTTGGTGAGCCAAGTGGGATTTGTGTACTGATCATTACCACAAAAGTATTATCAAGATTGGGTGAAAAAATATTTGCTGGTATTTCAGAAACTCGTTATTTCGTAGAAGCTTGGCAACCCCTCTCAATGAAAGTGCTTTCCACAGTCTATGCCTAGGGCTACTTGAAGAGAAAACAAACCATAGAGACAAAACCGAGAACTCCTTTATTTTGTCAAGTTTCAAAGAGCTATTACAAACTATGTTGGATTTAGATTTCCAAATTCATCTATCTATATATCAGAGAATCGAGGGAAACGTAAATATAAAAACTGCTACTGTAGACGAACGCTTCAACCTAGAAGAACAAAATTTGGTGAGCCAAGTGTAATTTGTGTACTGATCATTATCAGGAAGTATCATCAAGATTGGGTGAAAAAATATTTGCTGGTATTTTGGAAACTCGTTATTTCTTAGAAGCTTGGCAACCCCTCTCAATGAAAGTGCTTTTCCACAGTCTGTGCCTAGGGCTACTTGAAGAGGAAACAAACCATAGCGACAAAACTGAGAACTCCTTTATTTTGTCAAGTTTCAAAGAGCTACTACAAACTGTGTTGGATTTAGAGTTATAAATTCATCTTTCTTTATAGGAGAGAACAGAGGGAAACCTAACTATAAAAACTGCTACTGTAGACGAACGCTTCAACCTAGAAGAACAAAATTTGGTGAGCCAAGTGGGATTTGTGTACTGATGATTACCACCAAGTATCATCAAGATTGGGTGAAAAAATATTTGCTGGTATTTCAGAAACTCGTGATTTCTTAGAAGCTTGTGAACCCCTCTCAATGAAAGTGCTTTTCCACAGTCTGTGCCTAGGGCTACTTGAAGAGGAAACAAACCATAGCGACAAAACTGAGAACTCCTTTATTTTGTCAAGTTTCAAAGAGCTACTACAAACTGTGTTGGATTTAGAGTTATAAATTCATCTTTCTTTATAGGAGAGAACAGAGGGAAACCTAACTATAAAAACTGCTACTGTAGACGAACGCTTCAACCTAGAAGAACAAAATTTGGTGAGCCAAGTGGGATTAGTGTACTGATCATTACCAACAAGTATCATCAAGATTGGGTGAAAAAACATTTGCTGGTATTTCGGAAACTCGTTATTTCTTAGAAACTTGGCAACCCCTCTCAATGAAAGTGCTTTTCCACAGTCTGTGCCTAGGGCTACTTGAAGAGGAAACAAACCATAGCGACAAAACGGAGAACTCCTTTATTTTGTCAAGTTTCAAAGAGCTACTACAAATCATGTTGGATTTAGAGTTCCAAATTCATCTTTCTTTATAGGAGAGAACAGAGGGAAACCTAAATATAAAAAATGCTACTGTAGACGAACGCTTCAACCTAGATGAACAAAATTTGGTGAGCCAAGTGGGATTTGTGTACTGATCATTAGCACCAAGTATAATCAAGATTGGGTGAAAAAATATTTGCTGGTATTTCGGAAACTCGTTATTTCTTAGAAGCTTGGCAACCACTCTCAGTGAAAGTGCTATTCCACAGTCTGTGCCTAGGGCTAGTTGAAGAGGAAACAAACCATAGAGACAAAACTGAGAACTACTTTATTTTGTCAAGTTTCAAAGAGCTACTACATACCATGTTGGATTTAGACTTCCAAATTCATCTATCTATATATGAGATAACAGAGGGAAACCTAAATATAAAAACTGCTACTGTAGACGAATGCTTGAACCTAGAAGAACAAAAGTTGGTGAGCCAAGTGGGATTTGTGTACTGATCATTACCAGCAAGTATCATCAAGATTGGGTGAAAAAATATTTGCTGGTATTTCGGAAACTCGTTATTTCTTAGAAGCTTGGCAACCCCTCTCAATGAAAGTGCTTTCCACAGTCTGTGCCTAGGGCTACTTGAAGAGGAAACAAACCATAGAGACAAAACTGAGAACTCCTTTATTTTGTCAAGTCTCAAAGAGCTACTACAAACCATGTTGGATTTCGAGTTCCAAATTCATCTTTCTTTATAGGAGAGAACAGAGGGAAACCTAAATATAAAAACTGCTACTCGAGACGAACGCTTCAACCTAGATGAACAAAATTTGGTGAGCCAAGTGGGATTTGTGTACTCAACATTACCACCAAGTATCATCAAGATTGGGTGAAAAAATATTTGCTGGTATTTCGGAAACTCGTTATTTCTTAGAAGCTTGGCAACCCCTCTCAATGAAAGTGCTTTTCCACAGTCTGTGCCTAGGGCTAGTTGAAGAGGAAACAAACCATAGAGACAAAACTGAGAACTCCTTTATTTAGTCAAGTTTTAAAGAGCTACTACAAACCTTGTTGGATTTAGAGTTCCAAATTCATCTATCTATATGGGAGAGAACAGAGGGAAACCTAAATATAAAAACTGCTACTGTAGACGAACACTTCAACCTAGAAGAACAAAATTTGGTGAGCCAAGTGGTATTTGTGTACTGATCATTAGCACCAAGTATCATCAAGATTGGGTGAAAAAATATTTGCTGGTATTTCGGAAACTCGTTATTTCTTAGAAGCTTGGCAACCCCTCTCAATGAAAGTGCTTTTCCACAGTCTGTGCCTAGGGCTAGTTGAAGAGGAAACAAACCATAGAGACAAAACTGAGAACTCCTTTATTTTGTCAAGTTTCAAAGAGCTACTACAAACCATGTTGGATTTCGAGTTCCAAATTCATCTTTCTTTATAGGAGAGAACAGAGGGAAACCTAAATATAAAAACTGCTACTGTAGACGAACGATTCAACCTAGAAGAACAAAATTTGGTGAGCCAAGTGGGATTTGTGTACTGATCATTAGCACCAAGTATCATCAAGATTGGGTGAAAAAATATTTGCTGGTATTTCGGAAACTCGTTATATCTTAGAAGCTTGGCAACCCCTCTCAATGAAAGTGCTTTTCCACAGTCTGTCCCTAGGGCTTTGATGAAGAAACAAACCATAGAGACAAAACTGAGAACTCCTTTATTTTGTCAAGTTTCAATGAGCTACTACAAACCTTGTTGGATTCAGAGTTCCAAATTCATCTATCTATATGGGAGAGAACAGAGGGAAACCTAAATATAAAAAATGCTACTGTAGACGAACGCTTCAACCTAGAAGAACAAAATTTGGTGAGCCAAGTGGGATTTGTGTACTGATCATTACCACCAAGTATTATCAAGATTGGGTGAAAAAATATTTGCTGTTATGTCAGAAACTCGTTATTTCGTAGAAGCTTGGCAACCACTCTCAATGAAAGTGCTTTCCAGAGTCTGTGCCTAGGGCTACTTGAAGAGGAAACAAACCATAGCGACAAAACTGAGAACTCCTTTATTTTGTCAAGTTTCAAAGAGCTACTACAAATCATGTTGGATTTAGAGTTCCAAATTCATCTTTCTATATAGGAGAGAACAGAGTGAAACCTAAATATAAAAAATGCTACTGTAGACGAACGCTTCAACCTAGATGAACAAAATTTGGTGAGCCAAGTGGGATTTGTGTACTGATCATTACCACCAAGTATAATCAAGATTGGGTGAAAAAATATTTGCTGGTATTTCGGAAACTCGTTATTTCTTAGCAGGTTGGCAACCCCTCTCAATGAAAGTGCTATTCCACAGACTGTTCCTAGGGCTAGTTGAAGAGAAAACAAACCATAGAGACAAAAGTGAGAACTACTTTATTTTGTCAAGTTTCAAAGAGCTACTACATACCATGTTGGATTTAGACTTCCAAATTCATCTATCTATATATGAGATAACAGAGGGAAACCTAAATATAAAAACTGCTACTGTAGACGAACGCTTGAACCTAGAAGAACAAAATTTGGTGAGCCAAGTGGGATTTGTGTACTGATCATTAGCACCAAGTATCATCAAGATTGGGTGAAAAAATATTTGCTGGTATTTCGGAAACTCGTTATATCTTAGAAGCTTGGCAACCCCTCTCAATGAAAGTGCTTTTCCACAGTCTGTCCCTAGGGCTACTTGAAGAGGAAACAAACCATAGAGACAAAACTAAGAACTCCTTAATTTCGTCAAGTTTCAATGAGCTACTACAAACCTTGTTAGATTTAGAGTTCCAAATTCATCTATCTATATGGGAGAGAACAGAGGGAAACCTAAATATAAAAAACTGCTACTGTAGACGAACGCTTCAACCTAGAAGAACAAAATTTGGTGAGCCAAGTGGGATTTGTGTACTGATCATTACCACCAAGTATTATCAAGATTGGGTGAAAAAATATTTGCTGGTATTTCAGAAACTCGTTATTTCGTAGAAGCTTGGCAACCCCTCTCAATGAAAGTGCTTTCCACAGTCTATGCCTAGGGCTACTTGAAGAGAAAACAAACCATAGAGACAAAACCGAGAACTCCTTTATTTTGTCAAGTTTCAAAGAGCTATTACAAACTATGTTGGATTTAGATTTCCAAATTCATCCATCTATATATCAGAGAATCGAGGGAAACGTAAATATAAAAACTGCTACTGTAGACGAACGCTTCAACCTAGAAGAACAAAATTTGGTGAGCCAAGTGTCATTTGTGTACTGATCATTATCACCAAGTATCATCAAGATTGGGTGAAAAAATATTTGCTGGTATTTTGGAAACTCGTTATTTTTTAGAAGCTTGGAAACCCCTCTCAATGAAAGTGCTTTTCCACAGTCTGTGCCTAGGGCTAGTTGAAGAGGAAACAAACCAGAGAGACAAAACTGAGAACTCCTTTATTTTGTCAAGTCTCAAAGAGCTACTACAAACCATGTTTGATTTCGAGTTCCAAATTCATCTTTCTTTATAGGAGAGAACAGAGGGAAACCTAAATATAAAAACTGCTACTCGAGACGAACGCTTCAACCTAGATGAACAAAATTTGGTGAGCCAAGTGG